>NW_024466218.1:37145000-37270000 GCF_017591425.1 Ochotona curzoniae | reverse complement strand
AGAGAGGAAGCATAAAGAAGCAGAAACTTCATAAACATCACCTTCCCATGTTCACTGCTTCAACATCCAAACAAGGGGGAATAAACCAGCTCCCCACCACTGCCCAAGGCCCTTCTGCCACTCTGGCAAGGACTCTGTAGCAACATCAGCAGAAATGAAACATGAAATGGGAGACACAAACCATGAGAAACTAAAACATTAAGACAACACTAACCCATTAAACACATCCAAGAAGAAAATCGTTGTCAACTATCAGCTATCTTTTTTCAGATTAAACGTTTCAGAAGACAGAGCTAGCCAAGACTTCTTTCCCAAACGATGCTGAGCTTGTTCAAATCCTGGTAAACAGAAGGCAAAACTGGCCCCCGGGTGGGGAACGGTCACCCCTTGACATCCATGTGCTGAGTCACACCCCTTTCCTTCCCCTCTAAGGACCATGTCTCTCCATCACCCTGTCGCCTGATGTTCCTTCCACTACTCCACGCTGCACCAAGGAGAAAGTTTCCAAAATCCTACAAATCAAACTCTGCTTGTAATAAAAATGAGCAGAAATGCCACTTACGTTGCTTTATCCATGTAATTTCTACTAAGTTTTTATAGTCAAACACTAGGATTTCCTACAAAATGACATTTTGTTGAACATGAGATGAAGATCCAATGTGTCACAAATCAATAAAGTTCCCCCTTCATGGAGTGAGACTAGTTATAGAACGAAAGAAGCATTTCAAATAATTAACTATCAAGCATATGAGGTAGGTCATACAAATGTGGGAAATTGTGGTTTATTTTTACCTCAAGGCACAAAGCTAGTTTGAAAAGATTCTTTGCTTCAAATGATCCACTGGGGACGACACCTTATTTGTACATATTCATAGTAATATAATGAACACCTATAAATTCACCATCAAACCTGAAAGCAGAACATTACAGCCCAGATTTGAGTTTATTCCAACTTTGTGTTTCTAGTCAAGGATGATTGTATCCTTCTCTTGCTCTGAGTTTTGGACTCGCTTCCACTAGGCTGTCGTATTGGGACCTGCCTTCAGAAGCACGGTCAACAGCCCCGGCCAGCAGCTGTCCACCTGCAGGCGCAGGGCTCTCACTGCCCCAACACGCCAGTGGGGTCTCTGCCCACACCACATTCAGGCCTGAATCACCACAGACAACTGAAACTCTATCTCTATAATGCCGATGGGTAGAGCTATGGAAGTGAAAGGTTCTCGACAGACAAACACATCCTTTCCCAAGGATGACAAAGGGCCTCAGGGCCTCTGCTGAGCCTGGAAGAACCTGTTCCATAGCTCTGTGGTCTTCAGGCACTTCTTTGAGCATCAGCCATAGCACCTTAGCTTTTGGTGGAATGTCCTAGACCGGTTCATGCTAATTCTACTGGGTGGTCAAAGGACAGGAAAATACTTTGAAATAAAGGGAAAGGAGGTAATGCCAAAAAAAACAAAACTAAAATAGCCAGTTTGAAAGTAAAAAACATTTGCATGTTGTCTCTTTTAAACACACTACAACTTTGAACTATGTCCGTGGACTGTTACTACTGCGAGTACAAAACAACAATAACTGGCTTTGTACAAGTTGCCTTATTTACAATTGTTTGCTTTTTAAAAAATATTATATTAAAAATGTGAGATTCTAGAAGGCAATAAATATTCAAAGGTCTCCCATTCAGAAATGTCTGCCACCATCCAGTTGCCAAAAACACATGGCATATCCATACATATAACTGTAAATATGAAACGGGAAAAGAGTGCTCTGAACATTACAGCTTGCTGTGAAGACAAAAGGAAAAAAATCACCATTTTAGATAACTTCAAACACAATCTCATCTAATTTTAAAAACTTTCATTCACAAGTGCTGCTGAAGTGCAGTGTCCCATAATCCCTTGCTCTGTCAGATTAGGAAACAAAAGGGGCAGTGCAACTAAACCTGGGCAACTAGAAATTTTAAGATGCTTTAATTGAAAAATCAATTATTTTAAAATCACAAAACGCTACACATAAACAATTTTTTTGGCACTACATTCAGGACTTAGTAACATCAGTAATGTTCAATTCTGTCAGCTTTAGGACAACTTGCAAATTGTGAGGTCAAACCCTCGACTTGCAAGGTGGAGAAGCCACACTCAAGCAGTGCACAGGCTCTGAGCTGACACACTGAGAAGCAGTGCTGCGTGCTGCTGGACACCTTGACGATAGAAAATGTACCTTGAAACGAAAAAGTCAGGAAGGATACACAGACAATTGGTAGACCCTTCGGTGACTGTGAACTGCACGTCCCCCATTCTCTCCCAGTGTGCCAGCGTACCGGGAGAAGGCAGAATGCCTTGTTCGAAACTCAAGCCAGGTCAAGTGAGTAGTCTCAGAAAGAAGAACTGTAAAAAGTACCCAGAAAATAACCTTTGGAGACACCTTTCTCCTCCTGACAACATCAGGCTTTTAGTTTGTTAAAACAGATGAGCAAATAGCTTGGCTGCAACCAGACAAAAATTACTTCAGAAAAAGGTTCTGTTTCCACAAAATTCCTTAACAACAATTTTAATTTGGACTCTTAAAAGCAACCACTAAGACATCAGAAACATAAAGAACCTCTCACAAAAAGTCAGTGCTGGATAATGAAACTGTATCAAAGTTGGTAATTAGGCATAATTGAAGGCTGCAGTGAACATATAGGTCTTTGTTCTCTTTAATTCCAGCACTGACTGGGAATTAAAGATAAGAGCTTAAGGCATATTTTAGTCAGAGTCCAGATGTATAAGCCCCAGTGTTCTAAAAGCAATTTAGGTGCAATAAAAAAAAAAGAGACTGTCAAAAATATTCTAGATGGCGGCAGAGGGGGAAGAAGGTAGCTGGGGAACATGTATATTCCTTACAAATGTAAAACACCAAATAGTTTCATACCTGAAACAGGAGCAAGCGAGACCAAGTAGTCACAGGGAAAAAATCCACTTCAAATCAGTCACATTCAAAAATAATGTATTACCATATTCAAAACAATTAGGAACATTTATAGTAGACAAGATATAGCTCAATATCTGCAACGAACTTAATTTTACCTTATCAAATGAAACAATGGGAAACAGTAGATAAAAAGTCATTTCAATGAAGATTATCAGGGCATTAAACCAAAAGTTCCTCTGATTGGGTAACTATAAAGTATACACTATGATTAAGGTCTTCTTTTGGCAGGATTGGACATGGCGATATAAAGAAATTTCTTCTTTTGATCTTCTTTTGGCAGGATTGGACATGGCGATATAAAGAAATTTCTTACCTAAACACAGAAACACAGACAACTGTATGTGCATGTCTACCCTTCATTCCTTTACTGTTCTGTAGGAATGTGATAAGATGAAATCAACAATTATACGGGCACTGGAGAGGACAGTGATACATGATTTGATAGGTAACCAAAAATTACATTTGCAAAATGATACAAAAAGTATAAAGTGGATGTGAAGATACAGAAAGAATTTGACAAAATAAAACAAGTGAATAGAGGCTTATTTGCAGGCTGGCTTTGTGACAGCAATCAGAGGATCAGGGAAAGGATGTAGTGATGAGGGACACGCACTGTTGATGCCTCTATGGCATTGGTCTTCTCTCCGTGCCCCCTCCTTGCCTCTGCCCAAGGTTCCTGAGCTCCAGACTAACAGCTGGAACACAACACAACCATCACATCTCTACTGCAGCCCCTCGGAAAGCACTCTGCAGGCTCAGTCTTCTCAGACCCTCAGGGAAGGCACCTGATCACCCTGTCAAGAGCTAGCAACAGGAAGTTCTCTCCTGGATTCACTACATCCTGCTCACTGTCGCCCTCCGCCCTTGAGGCCCAAAGTCCAAGCAAAGACAGGCCCTGGTGTGCTCCAACACTGACTCTCCCCTGTGAATTTTGACAAAGAAAATGCTCTTACTACCATCCCTCCCAAAAACCTCAAGTGGAATTGTTCCTCTACCTAAAAACTTTACTTATTAAATGCTGAATGATATAATATTCATTTTTAGGAAAATACCCAGAAAGGAAATGCATAAAACATAGCTGGCTTGAGCTGAAAGAATTAATCTTACAAAAAGAAATCCCCCAAAAAACATTTTATTTTATGTGACATATGTTAACACAATGTTTGCTTTCAGAAAAATTTCTTTCAATATAGCCAATATGATATTTTATCATTATAGCCAACAATTTTTGTTCAGGCCTCAAGAGCATGAACCCATGGCTAAAAGGAAAGATGGCAACCTTTCTTCCACTGGGAGTATTACTAACTGTCTCTGCCCAGCGTACTGTAGGGGCTGGCACTGCTCACTGCCCAGCGTACTGTAGGGGCTGGCACTGCTCACTGCCCAGCGTACTGTAGGGGCTGGCACTGCTCACTGCCCAGCGTACTGTAGGGGCTGGCACTGCTCACTGCCCAGCGTACTGTAGGGGCTGGCACTGCTCACTGCCCAGCGTACTGTAGGGGCTGGCACTGCTCACTGCCCAGCGTACTGTAGGGGCTGGCACTGCTCACTGCCCAGCGTACTGTAGGGGCTGGCACTGCTCACTGCTCAGCATACTGTAGGGGCTGACACTGCTCACTATAACAGAAAACCCTGAGGAAGCACAATTCAGTGTGCCAATGTTCATCTAACAAGGGAAGGCGACCTGAAACACACTTGACAACAGGGCTTAACAAAATACCCCAAGCCAAATGGATGAGATGTACATAAACTCCCCCAAAAATATTAACTTGATCCCAAAAATCTCATTCTGATACAATCAATTTTGTATTATAAAGCTTTAATTTATATGAGCTTGTTAAAATGTATCACTCACATAAAATAAGACTTCCACATAGGAGAAAAAGAAAAAAAAAGAAGCTAGAAATAAGGGTGGCGAATAAACCTCACTCCGTGAAATCCATCCTACTCACCAGAGGGTGTCACAGTTTGGGGTGTGAGGTCAGAGCAGTAAACATAAAGAGGAAAACTCAGTTACACACATGATACCCTCATACTGAAGAATAAATGACTAACTGTACAAGAAAAATTCAATTTTTTCTGGAAGAAAAATCATGGAGCAATCATGCTCTTAAGTGTGATGAGAAAGATAAGACATTTCATGAACAGTATTGTAAATTATATCTTTGTAACAATTAGGTGAATTTTTTTTTTGGAAAGTCTATTTATAGAGAGGAAGGTTTTGCATCCACTGATTCACTCCTCAAGCAGCATCAACAACCAGAGCTCATCTGTGCAGTAACAAGCCTTTTGACTATCCTCGACAGCTTTCCCAGGCCACAAAGCAGGGAGCTGGATGGGAAGCAGGGCTGCTGGGATTAGAACTGGCGCCCATATGAGATCCCATTGAGCACAAGGCAAGGACTTTAGCTGCTGGGCCCCGTTACGTAAATTTTATAAAATTATTTCTTAAACCATTCCTAAATTATCATGATAAATATAAACCCATTTACACCCAGATTTTATCAGAGGACTTAAAAAAAAAAAATACAATGAATGCAGCATGCTCTCTGTTAACCAGGAGTGAAGGATAAAACTAAAAGAAAATTAAGAAACCAATGGAAAGAGGATGAATTCAGGACATGAAAGGAACTCAGCTATTCCGTGCAGCTTCTGGCTGTACACTGAAGAAGAGCACTGGCCTCCCTGCCAGCCAGGAAGTGAGGGACCCTTGGGATGCAGGGGGATGGAGGGCACGCTGCTCTCCAGAGAGGAGCCAGAAACATGATACCACACACACACACACACACACACACACACACACAAAATGCACATGGCAGAAGACATCATCTCAAGGAAGGACAGCAGCTGTGACAAGTCAATACAACATCCAAACCATCAAGGTCATTCAGAAATACCTTTCAAGTCCTGGAAAGCTAACTGTGGTGGAAAATGCAGACTTCTCTCTGAATACACCTAATAGGTTGTTGGCTTAAGCCAGTAAAAGAAAGAAATTTTCTAAAAGTAACAGCCATGGCTTTTGACAAACTTCTAAAACTCTTATAATTTCCACAGAAAAATAATTATCTAGTAGAGGTGGTCTGACTATTGAAGACTGTTTTTCTCAATAAGATCATGTCAGAATCACAGGATATGTTTTATATTCAACTGTCTAGCATGTGCCATGATAGGAAAAGATGAAAAGAAATCCCCATTTAATGCAAAAGCAGTGC
The DNA here is from genome assembly GCF_017591425.1 of Ochotona curzoniae. NCBI lineage: Eukaryota > Metazoa > Chordata > Mammalia > Lagomorpha > Ochotonidae > Ochotona > Ochotona curzoniae. The sequence goes on along the minus strand of NW_024466218.1, from coordinate 37,263,818 downwards.
TAAGTCACTGAAACTGTACCAACCTCTCTACATATACTAACATAAGCAAACCACACTGGAAAGAATGACATGATTTTTACGTTACTTTGGTTCAACAGAAGTATTTCTTGTATAGATATGCTTTAAAACAAAGGAACCATAAACTGCTACTTTCTCTAAAATAGAATTCATGAGAGGGAAAGAGAAACAGAAAACAAATTCTAATCAAAGGTGGAAAACAATTGGTGGGAGAGGGCAGCGATCACTCAGGTTGGGTGAAAAAAAACAAACAAAAACCAGTCTCAGGAACAGATAGGAATAGCGTAAGGCTTACAAAGTCCACTCGTGAAGAGCCCTAGGAGAGCCAGGCCACGGAATAAACGACCACATGAAAATAAGCTGCCACTTCAGTAATGCTAGAAACACAATGTCCCTCACAGAAGTCTCCTTCAAGAATTTCTTGGAAGTGATTGTGATTTAGGAGTTAATTCACATAATATGAATGGAATACATTCTATTCCACAATAACATTTTCAAAGGTTTGAACACGTGCTCACCCTCTAACGTAACAACAATGCAAGTTTCTCAAACACAAGTGCACAGGGCACATCTTCAGCAACAACCACTTGGAAAGAACACACACTTTTCCCAGGAACATTCACCTTTGTGTTTGAAGAAAAAGGGTAAGACTTGTACCTAAACTTAAGAAACAAGAAATAATCTGATGCATGTAACACATAATAACACATCAACATATAAGGTTTTGAGCAAAGAGAAAGGGAATGCAACAAAAACACCTACCCAGTATCAGGCCCAACACTGGTGCCAGTAAAGAAACCTGGTGAGCTGTGAAGCAAAAAAATTGCCAATCTTTCCATTGCGAAGAAGGAGGAAAGATTTTACGTATTAATAAGATCAGAGATGGTATTAAATAAGACAACACAGCTGCGGCCACTGGACTGATCCTCCAGCTTACGGCACTGGTGTCCCATAGATGCCTAGGTTCATGTCTCAACTGCTCCACTTCCAACCCAGCACTCTGTTTATGGCCTAGGAGTATGGCTGAGGATGGCTCCACTAGCACCCACATGGGCGATCCGGAACAAGAACACACCTCCCAGATTCTGATGAGCTCAGCTCTGAGCACTGCAGCCATGGGGTACGTGAACCAGCAGATGGAACCACTTCTCTCTCTGGAAAATTGCCTTTCAAGACAATTAACGATAAACCCTAAGTGAGTAAAGGCAAAAGGCCTGCACAAATGTCAAGGCTTACTAATCAGCTTTGTGAGCATGGTGATATCCCATTAAGTCTGATCCCACTGTTACCGGCTGCAATTTCCCAACAAGTATGGCACCATCTAAAAATAACTACCTCCTTAGACTCCAAAAAATGGCTTCACCGACTGGAACAAGACAAGGGTGCCCGCTATCACCACTGCTATTCAACATAGTCCTAGAGGTACTTGCAGAGGCCATAAGACAAGAAAAAGAAATCAAAGGCATACGTATAGGAAACGAAGAAGTCAAGCTTTCACTATATGCAGATGACATAATCCTATACATAGAAAAACCAGGAGACTCAATACAGAAACTGCTAGAACTTATACGAGAGTTTGGCAGAGTGGCGGGGTACAAAATTAACGAACGAAAATCAACAGCCATAGTGTACGCAAATAACACCAAGATGGAAGAAGATCTAACCAACAGGATACCATTCAAAATAGCAGAGAGAAGTATGAAGTATTTGGGAATAAATTTAACCAAAAGCGTAGGAGACCTATTCGAAGAAAACTACAAACTATTTAAAAAGGAAATTGAACAAAACCTCAAAAGATGGAATAACATCCCGTGCTCCTGGATAGGCAAAATCAATATCATTAAAATGTCTATACTACCACAAGCAATATACATTTTCAATGCAATTCCAATCAAATTGCCCAAAACATTCTTCACGGAACTCGATACAATGATTCAAAAGTTTATCTGGAAACACAAAAAACCACGAATAGCTAGAACCATCCTGAAAAATAAGAAGTTAGCAGGGGGAATCACAATCCCGGACCTCTGGACATACTATAGAGCAGTGGTTATCAAAACAGCCTGGTACTGGCACAAAGACAGAAAGGAAGATCAATGGAATAGAATAGAAGCACCAAAAGGGAACCCACACAAATACAGCCAATTAATCTTTGACAAAAAGACCAATGACAACTCAAGCAAGTGGGAAGGCCTCTTTAGTAAATGTTGTTGGGACAACTGGCTGATAGCCTGTAGAAACAAAAAGATAGACCCTCATCTATCACCATACACCAAGATCCAATCTACATGGATAAAAGACCTAAACCTACATCCAGAAACCTTCAAACTCTTGCAAGAAAATGTAGGAAATACCCTGCAAGACCTAGGAGTAGGTTCCGACTTTCTAAGAAGGACACCAAAAGCAATAGCAGTTGAGAACAGAATAAACAAATAGGACCTCATCAAACTAAGAAGCTTCTGTACAGCAAGGGAAACAATCAACAAAGTAAAAAAGCAACCCACAGAGTGGGAGAAGATCTTTGCACACGATATAGGCGATAGGGGGCTAATTTCCAGGATATACAAAAAACTTCAAAACAACCAAAAAACCAAAACGAACAAGCCACTCAAGAAATGGGCACGGGAAATGGGCAAACATTTCACAAAGGAACAAGTCCAAATGGCAAACAAACATATGAAAAAATGTTCCAGCTCCCTAGCAATAAGGGAAATCCAAATTAAAACATCGATGAGGTACCACCTAACACCAGCAAGATTGGCCCACATAAACAAGAACACCAACGACGCTTGCTGGCGAGGATGCGGGGAAAAGGGAACCCTACTCCACTGCTGGTGGAGCTGCAAATTGGTACAGCCTCTATGGAAATCAGTCTGGAGAACACTCAAACAACTCAAAATCTGCATACCATATGACCCAGCAATAGCACTCCTAGGAATATATCCAAAACACCTGTTTTACGACAAACCAACATGCATCCCCATGTTCATTGCAGCACAATCAGTAATTGCAAAAACATGGAAGCAACCAAAATGCCCATCAGCAGAAGATTGGATAAGAAAGCTTTGGTTCATCTACTCCATGGAATACTACTCAGCTATTAAAAAAAACAAAATGCAGTTCTTTGTGGCTAAATGGGCACAACTGGAAACTATATTGCTAAGGGAAATGAGTGAATCCCAAAAGATTAGATACCACATGTTTGCCTTGATTTAACCTGTAATTTTTGTATGGTTGTTTGTTATTTTTTGAACCTGTCATTGATACTGTCTCAACCCAGATGTTTCGAAGAATGGAACTTGCATTATTTTTAACATATTGTTTACCCAATACTATGTCAATTAATTCCATAATGTTGTATATTGATACTGAGGCCTTGTTGGGGCTTTTAACTGACCGGATCTTTACTCTGTTAGACCTATCTTCAGACCATAGAAGGTCTCCCCAAGAGGCCACTGAACTTATCTGGACAATAAGACGCTGAACTTTATGCTAGGCATGTGTTTGCAAGCAATGAATCTCAACTGAACTTGAACTATGGTTATGCAACAAGGTGGAGGAATCCACCATGGGGGGAGGGGTATGGGAGGGGTGGGGGGAATCCCCAGCGCCTATAAAACTGTACTACATAATACAATGTAAGCAACAATAATAAAAAAAAAATGAGCATTTTCAACTAAATATTCACAGGTAAAAATACAGGTTCAAATTCCTTGGCTATGATAATTTAATATTTTCACTTTATGATGAACTTATCCAGCCTAAAATTCTTTATTGCTAAAATGATTTGATGAGTGCCTTCATGAGATAGTTCCTAAACGTATATTCCAGAGCAAGAAATAATGCATCCAATGGGAACCACTCCTACTTAAAGTCATTCAAAGCCCAGCTGATTCCAATGCCAGTCATTTCTATTGTAACCTGCACATGCCTTTCAGAGAAGACAGGCTTAATGGGATTGTTCCATTGCGACAGCGTGAATAAGTTCCTGTTTTAGATTAATATTAGCAAATTCAAAAAGTTAAAATAAAAACCTCGAGTTCATTCATGCTACAAAGAGAATTACTCATCTAAAAGAAGGGATGCAATGGTTAGAATGAACCTGCAAATTAGAGGTTGTTATTGGAATGTGAACTGAATATGGCCGTGTTTACTTGTTAGTATTGATGTTAGATGGCAGAAATACTGCAATACACTCCCTTTACAAAACTCACCTGTTCATTAAACTTTACAAATGCAAGCATACAAATTAATTTTTAACATGTTATTTTCTTTAAACAAAAGGTCTATTGCTAGGTGCTATAATATGCAATGCTTTGGTGGAATCAAATTGGAAACACTAAAAGAAACTGATTTTATTACCCTGAAGATATTAAAATGTGGCAAGATTGCAAAAACATATGCAAGGAACTAATGTCTTAAGTGGGCAAGCAAAAATGTTTAGAGAACAGCTATGCCCAAACCGATGGTTCAGCATGCTATTAAAGAGTTTTCCTGGGACCAGAACTGGGGTACAGAAGTTACTGTTACTACCTGAAATCCTGGCATACGATCTGAGTTCCAGTTCATGTTCCCATGGCTCCAGTTCTGATCCAGCTCAATGCTGCTGCATCCGGGAAAGCAGTGAAGATGGCTCGAGAACTTGGGGCCCTGCATAGAGTCCCAGGCTTCCGGTGTGGCAGCCATTTGAAGACTGAACCAACAGATGGAAGATTTCTTTCTCTGTTTCTTTCTCTCACTCTCTCTACCACTCTCTAGCTCAGCCTATAAGTAAAAAAGTAAATAAATGAATATTTTTTAAAATAATAAATACAGGGCCCAGCGTGGTGGCACAGTGGTTAAGGTTCACCTTGCACGCCCGGGATCCCATATGGGCACCGGTTCTATCCCGGCAGCCCCGCTTCCCTTCCAGTTCCCTGCCTGTGGCCCAGGAAAGCAATCAAGGACGGCCCAAAGCTTTGGGACCCTGCACCCACATGGGAGACCCAGAAGAGGCTCCTGGCTTCGGATCGGCATAGCATCGGCCATTGCGCTCACTTGGGGAGTGAATCATCGGATGGAAGATCTTCCTCTCTGTCTCTCCTCTCTGTATATCTGCCTTTCCAATAAAAATAAATCTTAAAAAATAATAATAAATACATTTCCCTGCTTACTCAAGTCTTACCACAAGAAGGGAAAAGTAGCCCGTGGGTCGTTTGGGGTCAGATTATGCCATTAGCAGTCTTCTCCAGACATGGCTCGATGATCCACTTCTTACGTTGTTACGTTACGCTGTATTGCACTGCGGTGGAGCCCTAGCCCTATGTTCAGCATCTCTATGTAATATGAAATGGTAGTAATCACTACATGTTCCATTGTTATATCATTTTATATATTGCTGTTATATTGTTATAATAATGTTGAAGTCCTACTACGATTCAACATTGTTATGTAATATGGAATAGTAGTTACTAGATACTACAAATAAGAAATCTCACAAAACAAAGAACTGCTGATAATAACATAATTCAAAGATGTTAGGCTTCAGGGGTGGGTGACATCCAAACCAGACCACCAAAATCCTGCAAAACCATTTGGTTTGGCTCTGCCAAGGCAACTGCAGGGAGCAGCTAAAACATCAATTAAATCACAGCACACTGACGCTTTAGTCTTTTCCCTATTACTTTACCAAGAATCTTAGTTGTTAAAATGTATTTATGTAATGTGAGTACATTTCACATTTTTTCACTATACACATTAAGAGGCAATTATTATTTAAAAAATGTTTCATAAATTATTTTTGTTTTTTCCCAAGTACTTACAGTAACAATGAAAACTCATGAATAAGGTTATAGACGGAAAAACTGAGATGCTGTATGTAAAAATAAAGGCAATATACAGAGAATGTTTGTTTTCACTAATGTAAAAACAGGCAACATAACCCGGACTAGTCCCAGATCATCCTTTTTCTAATATAAAATTATTTAAAATTTGAAGATAGCTTCAATATGTTCATCATGGCCACCATCATTAAATACAGTATTATACAACCACAACTGTGGGAAACTTCCTGGGTTGCTTTGTACCTAGGGAGGTGTTACAATGCTGGGAGAAAAGCAGCCAGGGGCTGGCGGGCAGTCTGGGCCTGGCTAATACTAAATTTAGGTCAACTATGTCACTTTGGCAGCATAGTTGCTTATTCTTTTTTTTTGGAGACAAAAGGGGAGGGGGCAGGAAATGTTGGGACAGGACATACCACCCTGGCCCCCAGGAGGGGACTGCAGATTGACCAGGGAAGGAATGACTTCCGGAGTCTTACACAGACCAGGCCGCTGCACTTGCAGGTGGGCGATGGAGCTGACACAGTGTAGGTTAGATGGGGAAATCAGAGAGCACGCCCAGGTCAAGCCAAGCCATCTGCCCACATGGGAGAGCTGTGCTGGGCTAAACAGCACTGCCTGCTATCCGTAGGCATAAGCAAAGGCAGGGGCTAGCTGGCATGCCTGGCTGGGCTAGGCAGCAGTACCCAACCACAAATGTCAGAGCACAGGGTGGGCCACACATCAAGCTGGCCCAAAGTACCTACCAGAACGTGAGAGAATCAAATCTGAAGGAAGATTCTGCAGAACTGTGTGCTTACCTCTGTGGGACTGCAGCACGGCTCCCGATTCTACACAAAGCTTGGAGTCGGCAGCCCATGTCAGCATACTGAGAAAGTTCTGGGGGCCAGTATGGCTGATATAAGTGTGCACAAGAGCCAGATGGGATGCAGGCTAGACCAGAAAAGACCACACCAGAGGCTTGCATGCTCAAAAATCAGAGTTTGAGGCAGACCTGGTGGGGGGTCACCACCAACAGGCCAAGGTACCAGCTCTTTGGTGTACTGGCTAGGATGGGCAGCAGCACCCTTCAGTTCACCATGACATGGGGCTGGGGTGAGACTGATCAGGAAGCCTCATCCACAAATATATGCACTGGTGATGCAGGTGACAGACTGCACCTGGCCCTACACTGGCAGGTACACACATGATGAGTCAAGCCTGAGGTCACTACTGCTGTGGTTTCTTGGGGGATTCTGCCAAATAAACTGCTGTACTCAGACCCTACACACAGAGAAAATCACAAGACCAGTGGTCAGTATGCCCAGATGCACAAGGTGGACATCACAGCCAACTCGTCTAGGCCAGCAGAGGATGCTGAAGCAGAACAGGTTGGACAATTCTCCTGGCCAAGCTTTGCAGCATGTTCCTGGGTCTGTGGATGCCCTAAGGTGAATAATGCAATAAAAAGCAAATAGACCATGGAAAAAGTTTCTCTACCCTGGTGCAATGCAGCTGACAAGACCTCAGAACTACTGATACCACTCAAGTACCACCCTTGGAAAACTCTTCCCCACTTCAGGGTCTCTAAGGCCTCACCCACAGACCCCTCATCCTGAGGCACTTCGACAGCAAGAAGCAGCCCTGCCCACTTTTTCCTTGAGGACACAGGAGGGAAAAAAAAACATTTTTCCAACCCACCTTCCCACTCTAATAGAAGGCCCACATGGGTGTGTGTCCCTCTCAACTCAACGTGAAGAATATTAAGAAAATTAAATATAAATACAAATAAATATGAAGAAAAATTTTTGAAACTGCATTACACAGAATGGGAAACCAAAAGTATAAGTTAAAAGGAATCACACACACAATATGCCAACACGTTGACCCAGTGATATACTATGCCCATATTACAAAACTAAACAAAGCAAGTCACCCCACCAGAAAAGTTAAAATCCTCATCAACAGAAAATATGTAGAGTATTTTAGATTTTGTAAAGAGACTACAACAATTTGGACAATTACGTATGAATAGGACTAGAACTTCAAAGCAGAAGACAACACATCATTACCAACATTATACTAATAAACAAACATTTACAAAGCAAACTTCCCAGAAATTCTCTTGCTCCTGCCCTGTGGAGTGGGCACAGGGCAAGGCAACATTCGCCCTGGGCCTGAGCACAAGCTGCACACTTTACAGACGTGAGGACTTCAGAAGTAGGCACGCTTACCTGGAAGCTGACACTGCTGTATTTCAGTTCACCTAATATAATTAAGTCTACATGATGAAACTAATTATGATACAGTAGCAAGAAGAAAGAAAAGTTGGCAGTTCGTGACATAATAATTGTGGTTTTATTTTTCATGACATGGCAACTGTAGTATTATTTTGGGGATGACACAGGATTTATTTCTTTTGCAGCATCAGCAACATTACAGTCTACAGTAAAAATTTAAAATGTAATTTTAAAACTTCAAAGTGAAATACATTTAAAAATAGTTTAGTTTTCTGTATTTGTTTTGGTAAATGCTAATGTATTTACAGAAGTCAATTACCTCCAATTTAACTCTCCTATTCTTTGAAGGTTATTTCACAAATTCAGAGTCTCCGATGTTCTTTCAAATATTTCTAGTTTTAAATTTTCAAAAATTAAATCATGTGATTAAATTTTTGTGAAGAAAATGACAGGAAATACGCACAATAATAAAACAGCACAAATGCAAAACGATGAACTGACTGCATAAAAAGTCTAGATGGTTTTTCATTAAACAAAGCCTAAAATGAAAATGTTATTTTATTTATTAGGTGGGGAAAAAGAACAGAAATTACCTTTCTTTTGGGGTGCCAACTCCGTGCTTGCCTAGTAAATGTGTATTTAAGTGCTTCTTCATTACAAAAGCAACCCTAAAAAAAAAATGCAAGTAATTACAAAACCAAACCATAAATCTGCTACATATCTCTACAGAAAGTATACAATGCAGTTCTATGATTATAGCACAAAAATTACATCACACTTGCACTCTTGCTAAGCAAACAAATCATTTGTGCAAGAAGTAACCACGCTATCACTATTGTAAGGCAGAGGAAATCATTTCATGCCAAGTTGACAGGTTCATTTGTACACTTGTGTACACTGCCAGTGACCCAAAGACCAAAACAATGCTTGCAGCTCTCTCGTTCCTCTCTCTGCCACCGGTCGTGAGAAAGATACAGCATGAGACATGCACTGCCCCCAGCCGATCTCACACAGCAAGCATGAAATGAATCTGAGAAAATGTACTATTATTAAATATTTAAAATGCTATAAAATAGAAAATGAATAGCTTCCACAAGGCTTCCTTTAAAATAGGACAATAATTGGAAGACGGGATTTTTTAAATGATATAAATGTTTACTCTGTTTCCAGGAAACAAGAACCGTGTGCTGAAGCACAAGGAAGACCTCAATAAGTAAAACAAAGAAAAACTATGACCTGCCATACAATCTAAATGTACACACAGATCAGCTTCCGGAATTCCATTCAGTTGACAAATAAATGCAAGGGAAAGGAGTCAGCAGGCAGTACGTGAAACACACCTCTTCCACTGAATGGAGCAACAATATCAATTTAATTACATCATGCGATTACTTAAAACAATTTTGATCTCATTCAGATGCATCAGATTAAAATGCTTCTCTTGATAAAAAAAATACTGTTGTAACTTTGAGTGTAAAAGGGCTAGCAAACACTTTTTTTAATTATGTATTACAGCTGTCCTTCATAAAGTTAATTACTAATAGCTAAAAGGCAACAGAATCTATTTGCATTTGTACATGAAAGGCGTGACATATGCAAAAATATGATTGTAATTAGCATTCTTGATATGAAGGGCTACAAATCAAGTTGGCACGCTGAAGAGTCTTAACATGAAATACGGAATTCATCTGGAAGAATCTGCACAAATGGACAATGTTAGAAGACTGCTAGAAGACTTACAACAAAATCTTCAAACAATATCTGTCTTGTTTACACTCATATTTGGGAAGCTCATATTAAGGCCAAAAGAGCACACTTGCATTCCTTTAAAGAACTGTGGCTTGATAACTGAAATAATGTATGTGTAAGTACAATGAAAATCATATTCTGTTTTATATGAGATTCTAACAAGTATAGACAAATTCTAAATAAATGATCACACCATCAATCTTCAAAGTGGAAAGACAATTATCACATACAGAGAATCAAACTGTGATAATATTAGATGCTGAACAAAAATTAACAGTACAAAATATTCTATTTTTGTTTCTGCTTGATTTAAATAAAACAAATATCATTTTTCACTTCCTTAAAAAAGAATACCAGTAATAAGAATGGTCCATTTAAATCATAACTTCCCTACTGTCCTCCATTTTCCTATAATTAAAAAGACATAAAGCTAATAGTAAGCAACAAAGGTTAAAAACCCAAAGTTGCAAAGCACAGCTTATTTACATGAGTAAGTATAATTTAGAAGAACTGACTTAGATATCACATTGTAGTTTTTAGTACAAAAAATTACTAATTAAGATATATAAAAGTTTTAAAAATTGTAGCAAAACTTCTACACAGCACAGAGGAACAAACTAAAAAAGCAAACAGGGAAGAAAATATTTTGCCTAATAAAATATCCTAGCATCACCTGATGGTCTCTAATACTTAATCTTTTCCAAGATTTATCTATCTTTATTTTAAAGGGTGATTTACACAAAGAAGGAAAAACAGAGATGATATCATCTCTCATCCATTGCTCCACTCCACAAAAAGCCACAAAGGCTACAATTGAGCCAGTCCCAAGCAAAGCACCAGGAGCTTCTCCCAGGTCTATCACTAGGGTGCAAGGTCCCAACAACTGAAGCTATTCACTACTTTCCCAGGCCCTAAAAGCAGGGAGCTAGGTCAGAAGTGGAACCACACCTGGGACAGGAAAAAGTGCCCATGTGGGATGCCAACCCTGGAAGGTGGAGGATGCCATCTGTCCCATCTGATACTTAATATTTGGGGCACTAATAATCTTTGGTTCTTCTAGGGAAAAGTGAATAGGGCTACCAAGTGCAAGAAGCAGAGCAGGCCTCGGGGAGCCTCCTCATTGATGCTGCCAGCCATTTACTTTCATACTCAGTATGAATTCAATGAACAAGGCCTAGGCAGCTGTGGTACACACATTTACCTTCATAAAAGTCCCTAATGTTAAGGAGACAGATACTGGAAGAAGGGCAGGTGGAGAAAACAATTCATGGTGCAGGAACTGAGTCAGAAAGCCTGGTGGGGGAGACAGCATCTCTGCATGATGGACAATTGTGCAAGTAACTAGAGTTATCTGATAGGAACATTATTTAAATGGAAGACAGTACCAAAATAGCATTATCACCTGCATTACAGTTATATTTATACTTTCCAATTTAAAAACAAAACAAATTAATGGAACTAATTGCAAAATATTTTCCCTACAGACTATATGGTATAAAAAACATTTTCAGGTTCAACATGGTAGCCTAGTGGCTAAAGTCCTCGCTTTGCATGTGCCGGGATCCCGTATGGGCACAAGTTCATGTCACAGCTGCTCCATTTCAAGCTCCCTGCCTGTGGCCTGGGAAAGCAGCCGAGGATGGCCCAAAGCCTTGGGACTCTGCATCTGCATAGCAAACCCAGATGAAGCTCCTGGCTCCTGGCTTCAGATCAGTTCAGCTCCAGCCATGGTGGCCACTTGAGGAGTAAATCAGTGGACAGAAGATCATTCTCTCTATATCTCCTTTTCTCAGTATACCTGCTTTCCCAATAAAAATAAATACTAATAAATATTTTTTTAAAAAGTTTTCTTCCATACTCTCGGCATAAAATCTTTGTTAAGGAAGAAGAAAATAGACACAAGGTTGGCTGGTAAAGTCTACTTGAGATAAAGTCCGACTGTCCTATCACTGACACACTTCTGGCTATTTCCCTGTCACCTTAGCACAAATCCCAGACGACCAGAGGAAATTTGCCTCCCCAGAACAGGCAGGATAGTGCAAGAAGACCAGACGAAAAGACAGGAGGTTGTGTCTACACAATGTTGCTAACATGACTTCCATACTTCCCACTCTCGTGTACTCATCAAAACAACACTTGACGGTGTTTGTGGGAAATACAGAAAACATATGCAAGCACATGTGCGCCTGTGGCTCTGACAATAAACCCTAACATAGGCGATGCTCTAACTGCAGGCTTGCCAGTGTTAGAGTCACATCCAGGAACAAGAGAATCAGCAGTCACTGCAGCTCCCAACAGTACACGCTTGTCTGGCTTGGCTCAGATGACTCCTTAAACAAACACGCATAACTGAAAATGAGAACTTCACTTCCAGTATGCAACACACCACGTAAAACCTTATGCAAATAACTGATCAACACACCACATCAGACTACAGCACCCATCATATGAGAGATATTTATCATGGAAACCACAGCACTCATGCTCATTGACACAAATCAGATACTATTTCTGCTTACAACATGCCTCAAGAAAAGGGACAGGGAACAGACAAGAATACAGGACACCAAACTTCTGTACCGCAGCAGAGAAGAAAAACGAGCCATCACAGATGTCCGTCCTATGAAAACAGTCCCACTGGTTCCTCCCAGGGATGTTTCTAATTAAACTAATCTCAAAAGTAAAAACAATTATCAGTAGCCGAATGAATGAATGGCTCAATGAAGACTGAGATTTGACGTCACCTTTTTTTTTTTCAAAATTGTAATATTCTTCTAAAAATCATACTATTTTCAGTGTTCATGCACATTTCTAAATTTTATCAAGTCTAGTAATGTAAAAAGATCTACACATAAAACACCCAGCCATCATCAGAAATGCTGCCCCTTCCAAGCTTAGGCCGTGGCGCAAGCAAAGCACTACGCTGCTCTGGCCTCTGCTGTGTAGGCCTGCCACTGGGCATTCTCTCTCATGCCAATCCCCTCCTTCCCTCGCCTGCCAGGCACCACTGGCATCACACTAGGTACCCAACCTTGATCCCTCGGAAGCAGGTAAGGCACAGGACAGTACTGACACTCCCATGAGGCAATTCTGTGCCCCAAGTGTGTGACTCACTGGAAGACCATCGAGTCACTGTGACCTCAGAAAAATGGCTTCATTATGTCTCCTTTGGTTATTAACAGGTCTTCAAAAAGTTGAAATGTACATTGTGAAATAAAGTATGGACAACAAAATGCATGCTTTAATTTCCCCATGATCTTCGATTAAATATCCTCCTATGCCACTGAGATGACGGAAGCGAGCTGCAGAGGCCAGTGTGGAAGTGGTGGTGCGCTGTCCGGGACAGTCACACGGAGGGAGGAGAGTTCCACTTACTGAGCAAGGCACTGCAACACAGCAGCAGGCAATGGGCCAACTGGAGGCCCGCTGAGGCCACACGACCACAACCTGCGGGATCCTGGAGCTGCAACATCATCCTGACTGCACAGAGATTCCTGGTGATGCCAGGGACTTCCCAACTGGATCATTTGTCTTTTGGGGCAGACGAGGGAGTTCACGGCCCTTAGGCAGAGAATGAATGATGAGGGCTGATTCCTCAACCTAGACCTGCTACGTGCTCTCCCATTATGGCAGGGTAAGATGTTCTCTGAAAGCCTCTTTAAAAAGGACACTTATCAAGGGTTCCAACACCCCACTGCTCCACTTCTGATCCAGCTCCCTGCTAGCAAGCCTGGGAAAGCAGAAGAGGATGCCTGAGGTGCCTGGTCCCCTGGACCCACAAGAGTTCCATCAGAAGCTCCTAGCTTCCACTGGCCTGCTCCAGCCCAAGCCATTGGGGCCATTTGGTGTGAACAAGCACATGGAAAAGCCTCTCTTCCCTCTGACTTTTTCATTCTGTCTTCTTTCCCTCACTCTCCTCCTCCCTGTTTCTCAGTCTATAGCCCTGCCTTAGAAAAACACTTTTTAAAAAAATCTTAAAAAAAAAAATCTTTAAGAAAACACCACCTATCAACTCAGGGTAACCACAGCAATGCTGGCGCAGCGCACAGGACTTGGAAACCAGAATACACACACGATGTGCCAGAACTGTCACTTAAGCAGAGGTTTCTCAGAACAAGAGGGCACATCCTGACTCTCCCACGGAGTATGAAGAAGGGATTGCACCACTTAAAAATATCAGTGGATCCTCTCTCTATAATTTAAGATTTGTTTTTATTTGAAAAGCAGACTTATAAAGAGATAATGAAACAAAGATCTTCCACCCACTGGTTCACAGCCCTGGTGGCTGCAACAGCAAAAGCTGAGTCAATCTGATGCCAGGAGCCAGGAGCCCCTTCCAGGTCTCCCAATTTGGGTGCAGGGTCCCAGAGCTTTGGCCCATCCACTACTGTTTTCCAAGGCCACATGTAGGGAGCTGGATTGGAAGTGGAGCAGCTGGGACACAAACTGGCACCTATATGGGATGCTGGTACTTGAAGGTGAAGGATTATCCGTTTGAGCCACAGAGCTGCCCGCCCACCCCCACACCCTCGATTTCTAATCTAGGGCGTGATGCTAAGACTATTCTCAGAATATAATAAACATGTAATATTTACCACCATGTGTTATATAGCCCATTCAATAGTAAAGATGACTACTACAAGAATAATTATGACAGAATGAGACAGAAGGAATAAAGAAAAAGCTGTACACAACCATAAATACCATCTGTGCATGAAAGACACACAGGGTATTTTTTAAAAGATTCTAGAAAACAGAGTTTAAAAATCAATATTACAGTACAAAAATTTTGTAAACCCATGCATATATGGTGAGTCATTAAGAGTTCATGAAAAGTATATACTGAAAACATTATGAGTCAATTTCAAGTTTTCAACAAACTAATTTCATTTTTCCATTAACATTATGAGATAATTATATACTTAGGCTAAGAATATAAAAAAATGAACAAAATCTGATCTACAATTAACAGGTTTGAAGTCCCAGTAACAGAAACAGATCTCCGGCGGGACGATGTCAGCATCCAACAAGAGCTCAGTGATGCTTAAAGCTACAACTGCCCATGATCATGACCTGAACTTGAAAGGTTTAAGAACAAATTCAACTGTCTCCAAGCAGAAAGTCAGTGCCAAATAAACACAATATTCATCAGTAATACATACTAATAAACAATCTATTCCTTTATTAATTCATATGGAACTAAAAAACAAAGTGCAAAGAAAATATTAAGTAATAGTATCCCAAAGACTGATCATAATATATGTTCCATATTGGTATAAAACACACAAGTGTATTAAGAAGACTTTAATCTAACTCTGAGTGAATGTCACTTGTCATTAAAATCAATGTTCCGGGTATGGTACGACGGCTCAGTGGCCAGCCTCACCTTGCGTGTGCTGGGTCCCATACAGAAGCCAGCTCATGCCCCAGCCATTCAGTACCCTGCCTCGCTGGGAAAGCAGTTGAGAACGACCTAAACCTTGGGAGCCTATACCTGCATGGGAGACCCAGAAGAAGCTCTTAGCTCTTGGCTTTGGATTGGCTCAGTTCCTGCCATGACAGCCACTCAGGGAGCGCTCCAACACATGGAAAATCTTGCTGACTCTCCTTTCCTCTGTAAATATGCCTTCCCAGTAAAAAATAAAATTGTTTAAAAAAGTTTCCTAGCTGCTTAATATGTCTTTTATGATTACTAAAGCATGATCATTCTGAAACTGAGCCTACATAATTAGAATGTTTATGCCAGAGTTTTGTACATTGATTTCAATCTGATTATATAAAAGATGAATTGTCAATCACTGTTTTATTTAGTGGCATCTCTGTAAGTAACCCTATATAACATGACCAATGATCTCTGAAATCTATCCCACACTAGTCTATAAAATCTGCAATGACACGTGGGCACATGTCCAATAGAATGAAGGGTGTAACTGAATTAAGCTTGTTAGTGATCTAACTTGAACACAGCAAGGATGCCTCAGATTCTCTGAGTACATCCAACTTGGTCACGAGATGCTTGCGAAAGCAGAGGTGACAGGAGGAAGAAGGAGGGGACCCAAGCACGCAGGATCAGAGGCCATGTTGATGACCTGAAGAGGAAAACCCGAGGCCACGAGCGAAGGACTGCAGATGTCCAAGAGAGGTTGGAAACAGCAACCAGAAAGATTCCTCCCTAAAGTCTTGCTATACATATAAATTAATTCCATAAATAAATTTTTCTCTGGAAGTAAAGCATTCATTCAAATGATCCTTTCATAATGCTTAAAGGAAAAGCGTAATTCTCCACTTCTTGTTGAAGCTGTTCTCTGACTTCAATAATTCACTCCAGCCATTTCTGCTCAGTGCCACTCCTCACAATCATCAAGTCGCAGCCATCACATCGCCCATAGTGACACTTTTATTCCTGAACCAAAGGTATAACTCATTTCTTGTATTCCAAGTGCAGTCTCTGTGTGAGTGCTTCTAACAGAGCTGTATCTCCTCCCAGGACCATTCGCCGTGTTTTTTCTTGCCTGAACTGCAGGCACCTTCACACACGCCCAACACTCAGTTACGATCTTTCCTCAATAATGACCTCTTGCAGACTTCCCTAATTCTTTTTTTTTTTAAAGATTTATTTTTATTATTTTTTTATTGGAAAGGCAGATATATACAGAGAGGAGAGACAGAGAGGAAGATCTTCCATCCGATGATTCACTCCCCAAGTGAGCGCAACGGCCGATACTATGCCGATCCGAAGCCAGGAGCACTTGTTCCGGGTCTCCCACGCGGGTGCAGGGTCCCAAGGCTTTGGGCCGTCCTCGACTGCCTTCCCAGGCCACAGGCAGGGAACTGGATGGGAAGTGGGGCTGCCGGGATAGAACCGGTGCCCATATGGGATCCCGGGCGTGCAAGGCGAGGACCTTAACCACTGCGCCACCGCGCCAGGCCCAGACTTCCCTAATTCTATCAGTTGTATTACCTTGCCAATTTAGCAAACATACCCTCATGTTCATAAATCATCACCTAGTTTGTCATGATTTTTCACCATGCAGACATTACATTTTTCTTTCCACATTAATTAAACTAGTTCAAACCATTAAGCTGAGTGCTACAGCTTCAAGGTGTTCCTCACTGTCAATCATCGCACACCAGAACAGATGCTTTGGTAAACATGTTAATACAACACCAAAGCTCATAAACCTTTCATAATTCCTTTCTCCCTGGATACAGTACCAAATCCTAAGTAAGCAAGCCTTCAGCAAACTTCCTATACCAATTTTTCCAATTTTTAGAAATGCTGTCAAAAATAAACCTGCAAAGAAATGTAAAAAGCCACATTATAAGTAAAAAGAATAATCGGGCCCGGCATGATGGCGCAGTGGTTGGGGTCCTCACCTTGCACCCCCGGGATCCCATATGGGCGCCAGTTCTAATCCCGGTGGCCCCGCTTCCCACCCAGCTCCCTGCCCGTGGCCTGGGAAAGCAGTCGAGGGCCCAGGGCTTTGGGACCCTGCACTCGCACGGGAGACCCAGAGGAGGCTCCTGGCTTCGGACCGGCATAGCATCAGCGCTCACTTGGGGAGTGAATCATGGGACGGAAGATGTTCCTCTCTGTCTCTCGTCTCTGCATATCCGTGTTTCCAATAAAAAAAATTAAATAAAAATCTTTAAAAAAAAAAAGGATAATCTAAATGCTAATAGTAGCAGCATACTTATGAAGAATTGTATGCACCAATTAAAAGAACAGAAAACTAACCATAATATACTAAATTTAAAAGGAACAAAAAATATTACATGCAACATAAACCTATTTGTATAGAATTACATGTACTTCTGTATTCTGATTTACACATACACAAACATAAGGAATTATCTTCCAAATTCATTATTGTATAATCAAATTCTATATGGTGCCTGTCTTTGTATACAATAAGTAAAATTTAGGATTTTAAATGCAAAAATAATACAATGTTTTGCAGTTTGCAAAACATTTTTTTAAAGATCTAGTTATTTTTATTGGAAAGGCAGATTTACAGAGAAAAGGAGAAACAGAGAGAAAGAGTTTCAACCCACTGGTTCACCCATGAAGTTACAACAGCTGGAGCCGAGATAAGCCAGAGCCGGGGCACTTGTTCCGGGTCTCCCACACGGGTGCAGGGTCCCAAGGCTTTGGGCTGGCCTCGACTGCTTTCCCAGGCCACAAGCAGGGACCTGGATGGCTGGAACCCGAACCAGTGCTCTAACGCAACCATAGCATGTATAAGGTGAGGAATTAGCCTCTGACCCACTGCACCTGACCCTACAAAGCATTTTAATAAGGAACTAATAAGCAATTTTAACAAAGAGGACGAGAGTAAGAGATAAAAAGAGAGAGCCACCCTTCATTTGTGGTTCACTCCAGAAATGCCTTCAAAGCAGAGGCTGGGCAAGGCTGGGCAAGGCTGGGCAAGGCCAAAGTCAGAAAATCAGGAATTCCAGCGGGGCTGCAGGTGCAGGCAGCAGAGGTGAATCACACGTCGCCTCCCTGGGTGCACATCACCAAGCATCTATACTGTACCAAGGTGGACACAGTAACCGAGCACATTTTAAGGGATACAAGTATATAAAATTAGAAAATTGCAATCATTTAATAATAAAATAGCATAGAGTGCAGATTAATCTATAGGGACTGATTGAGCAGGCCTGGCCAGAAGCTTCACTGCTTCAGGGAGACCATCACCATCACTTACTGCTGCCCAAGGGAAGCACAGAAGCACCAATTAATGGGAGGGTTCTGGCTGAATTGCTTTTCCATAAAAATTTATAGTAAAATAAACTAAGTGAATCAATCGAAATAGGAAAAATCCAAGAATATTTTAAATAGTAACGTCAAAGTTAAATTCTCATACATAGTTCCTTTATCATCTAAATGGATGGATAAAGTTCCTTTATCATCTAATAGATCCCATATGGGACTGGGACATGTCCCAGCAGCCCCGCTTCCCATGCCGCTCGCTGCTTGTGCATGGGAAAGCAGTATAGAATCTGCACCCATGTGAGAGACCCAGAACCTGGCTCCTGGTTTCAGACCGACACAGCACCGGCCATTGCGCTCACTTGGGGAGTGAATCATCAGACAGAAGGGCGTCCTCTCTGTCTTCCTCCTCTCTGTATATCCGACTTTGCAATAAAAATAAAATATATATATTTTTTAAAAAAACAAAAACAGTGCATCAACTTTATGAACAGAAGGACTTGAAGCCACACCTGCAACAGGACAGGGCTTCAGTTCCCTAAACGCTTGGGAACTGCTTCTTTGAGAGGCAGTTTCTTTAGGGAACAGTAGCTTCCTACCGACAATTTTATTGACACACAAAAATAAAGCATGACTGTGATTATACAGGGATCCAAATATTATTGTTAAATTAATAAGGAAGGTACTGCTCCCGAATGAGCAGATAGATCAAAGAAGGAATCAGAGGAAAATAAGAATAGAAACAGAAACAGTATATATGAACATCTGTAAAATGGAACAATAGCTATGGGTAGAGGGAAATGTATATTTGCAAACTCCTTCATTTAAAGAGAAAGATCTCAACCTGATGACACAGCTTTACATCTTATGTACAAAAAAAAGTGTAGAAGAAAATACAAAATTCAAAGCAAGTACACCAAAAGAAATAAAAACTAGAGCATAAATAACAAAAGATTAAAAATTAGCAAAACCAACAGTTGGTTCCACAGAAAGATAAAAAGATCATCAGAAATGACAATCTTTTACTAGACTGATTTTTTTAAAGGTACTCAAATTATTAAAAATGAGAGGAACAGGGCCCAGTGCAATGGCACAGTGGTTAAGGTCCTCGCCTTGTACACCCAGGATCCCATATGGGCGCCAGTTCCCCAGCTTCCCATCCAGCTCCCTGCCTGTGGCCTGGGGAAACAGCTGAGGACGGCCCAAAGCTTTGGGACCCTGCACCTGCGTGGGAGACCCGGAAGAGGCTCCTGGCTTCGGATTGGCTCAGCTCCAGCCGTTGCGACCGCCTGGGGAGTGAATCATCGGACAGAAGATCTTCCTCTCTGTCTCTCCTCTCTGTATATCTGCCTTTCCAATAAAAATTTTTAAAAATATTTTTTAAAAATGAGAGGAACAATACTAATGTCCACAAAACTAAAAGAAACAATAGCAAGAATTACTAAGTGTATATATATATATATACATATATGTTAACAAAGTGGTTAAAATAAAAAAGTCTAATGATGAAGAAAAACTTGAAAATGTTTAAGTTTGTTGATGAGTAAATGATAAAGAAAACAAAAAGCCTTCTTGAAGAAAATCATACCTTCTTCATTAACACACTGGTTATTCAGTGTCCATGGTGCTATAAATTGTTTTAACTTTATTCCTGTTGTTGACTTTGCTTTATGGCTTCTCATTTAGGAAACTGTATTGTATTGTACAAAGAGACTATCATATATAGATGTGAAGATACAATGCAGTAGGCATCTCTACTTCTAGATCAAAGAATGACTTCCAATGAAACTACTGGATATATCTTCACTTGATCTTAGCTAAAAGGTAGAAAAACGACTGGATATATCTTGACATTAGAATGCTGAACCATCTGCCATTGTTCGTACCAACAATGTCAGGATACACTTAAACAGCAGAATGATGGACTTACGACTGCTTATGAAGGACTTGACTATTGTAATAATATGGGGGAAATCAGTTAGGGGGCAGGAATTCAAGGAGAGTAAGCAAATCCCAGAGCCTATGGAATTGTACCATAAAATTCAAAATAAAACAGAGGGGAAAATATAAAATGTGTAAGTTAAACAATATGAGAAGTTCTGCTCTATGGGATACTACACAGCCATAAAAAGAATGAATTCCTACCATTTGCAACAAGTTGGTGCCCCGCTTGAGACCACTTCACTCTGAAAAGCGTCAGTGTAACAACCTTCATGCAAAACATAGAACAGACATGTAGATAACCATGCATACACGAACCCTCTCACAGAAGAACTTCAGAATGGACACTGAGAAGTGAAGGTATGTTGCCGTATGCCTCACTATTTCCAAATAAAAAGAGAACTCCCTATCAGTTCAACACATCTTGACAGTGGAATATTAAATTTTCCACCTTTGCCTACATCTAAAAAAGGAAGATACACTTAGAGAGAAAATGTTAAATTTGTAAGAGTTACTAAAGGTATTTGTGATCACATGCAAAAAAAAAAAATGGTGGGAGGAGCAAACAGGATGACAAGAAGGGGAGGGAAGAATCCCTGAACAACTGTATCACGAAAACAATACCAAAGGAGTAACGTGCAAAGCAAAGACACTGAATGAGCAATCAGGCAGCAGGCCACAAAGAATGCCCAGGCCCAGACGTCTCACTGCTGAACTGTATAAAATATTCAAAGAAACTGGACAAGGAAACATTTTCTAACTCAATTTTCTCATTAAGAAAAAAAACACAATGTTCATATGTAAAAAGAAACAATGGGCTGCATCCTCATCGAATATGCAAATGAACTCAATGATTCAAAGCTGTAAATGTGAGAGGTAAATTCATAATCTTTATATGTAATAGATGCTCTAGAGGGAGACAGAGGTGAAATTGGAGAGAAGAGACAGAGCAAATGTTGGGGCTCCAATGTAGTATTGGGAATTTTTACATCACGCCAAAAGTACAAAAGACCCCCCCCCAAAAAAAAAGAGCTGACCTTCATTAGAATTTAAATGTGCTTGAAATAACACAGCAGGAGCACAGAACAACAAAGATCAGAGCAAAAATTTACAAATCATTCTTAGTTTGAAGACACTTATTCATAATATATAAAGAACTCAACAAAGAACCAACAATAAAGACAATGCAAGTGAAAAACAGTTGAACTACCCGAACATTTCTCATGAGCAGATACGAAATCAGACAGCAAGCACAGTAACAGCTGCATTCACTTGAAAAAAAAAAAAAAGGACAAATCAAAACTTCAATTAGCTATCACTTCAGATCCATAGGCGTGGTTAAAATCAAACTTGCAGGCAAAAACAAACATTGGTGAAGACATGGAAAAATTGAAATATTCAAATACTGATAGTATGAATGTAAAATGGTATAGCTGCTGTTGAAGACACTGATTAGAAAGTTCAACACCCCTTTCTACACAAATTCTCTATGCAATTCTCAAACCATGGAACTAATTTTACGTCCAGAAGAAAACTAGCATAGAAATTTCCTTTTAGTCATAACATGCAAAAGTAGAAATCATCTAGATGCTTCATTAAGTGAACAAACTCAGACACAAAATGATATTTACTGGGTCCAGCATTGTGGATTAGTGAGTAAAGCCAGGATCTGCAACAAGTGCATTCCACATGTCCAGGGCCACGCCCTTGCTGCTCCACGCCCAATCCACATCCCTGCTAACAGCCTGGACAGCAGCAGAAGACGGCCCACGTGCTTGGCTTCCGTCACCCATGTGGGAGACCTAACTGAAGATCTGGACTCCCGGCTGCAGATCGATTCAGCCTGGCTGCTGAAAAATGAGCAAGCAAATGTAAGATTTCTTTTCTCGTCTCCCTCTCTGTAACCCTTTCAAGTAAGTAAGTAATTCTTGAAAGTCATCAATTTTATGATTCCATTTATTTGAAATATCCACAATCTATACACAATTAACAAATGAATCCCAGCTAAACAGCAAAAAGCATTCAGTTGCACCATAGACAAACACAAAACCCATTCAGACATTCATTTTAATGTTCACATACCAATGTATAAATTTGCAAGTTCTATTTACACAGGCCAAAGTTACTGCAAAGTGAGGAAGTAGGGAAAAATGCAGTAGTATCAATAAGGATTCAAGTTATTCTCAAATAAAGAGTAAAAATTAACAATAACCAGTTTCCCAAGAGGAAGAAGACATCTTTGAAATAAAAAGGGAAATCATGAGAAATACTAGTTTGAAAATATTAAATTTCTACTAGGTAAGAAAAGAAAAACAGAGGGGAAAGACATCCAGGAAGATCTTCATGGACAAACTGTGAGGGACTTCGAAACAATTACAGCGATTCTGAATAGTACGCGATTTTCATTTCCAAGTTTACGTAAAGGGAAAAAAATATTTTAGTAAACCATTCCAGAAGAAATGAAGACATCTGTTCCAGAAAGGAATTTCCAAAACCAGTGAGTTCAGCTAGCACTCAGCTCTTAATTTACAACTAAAATTTCCCTTGAGACACATGGTGGGCTGGAGAAGAGGGGACTATCTCACATCTTGTGGTGCCAGAAAATGCTCACTGAACACACAGATCACACTGGGAAAATCGGATCAACAAAAAAATCACACACCAGGACAACAAAAACAGAGAAAACATCTTTAAGTTCGTCCTCTGATAAATGTGCAGAAAGCATTCCACAAAGTAAGTGGTCTGCAGTGTACAAGGGTTAAACAACCGCAGCCCCCCACTTCTCAATTAGCACAGACAGGTTCTTAGTCGTAACACTTCACTGTGAGACCAACTGAGGCCTTTCTTTCGCTTTACAAACCAGCAACCCAAGGGCGACAGAACTTCACACTGGTCTAATTTTTATAGCTGGCAATAATATGGTTTCTTTCTCTAGTTACTTATTCTTACACCTCTTTAATTTCCTCTCCCAACTGTATTAAAGGAAAAGTATGGTTTCTATTATTTGGAGCTTTACACCCCAAATAAGACATTAAGACTTGACCTACTGCTGTACTTTCAACCATAACAATATACTAAGGTTTCCATGGTCTAATATATTATTTACAAACTATGCTTTACTTCCAAAATGAAATTATTCTGAAAACAATAAATTCTGAAATTTGCAGTACAGCTCCTCAATAAATCCATGAAGCATTTCCAATCTTGCCACTGCATTTTCTCCAGTTTTTGGCTATAGTTCTAACCTACAAGGAAGACAAGGTTAATACAAAATTCCCAAGGAAGTTAGAGAGTTTTAGGAACATCCACACTGACTAGTCCATGGTGATAAATAGTAATTGAAGCACCTGGGTAAAATTACGGCACCAATATATTAAAAGTAGCAATCAGATAGGGTGAGTGAAGCAGTACTTCCTGGCAAAATGTTTGGGGTGGAGGGATAATACAGAGAGGGCAGAGCTAAGGGAAGAGGAGAAAGGAGAAGGAAAGGCAGGAGACCTGCACACGTGCAGCTCTAACATTGGTATGTGTAATAGTTTGCAAAGAAAATTGACGGAGATGGAAGCTATTTTGCATGGTACAGTGGCGATGGCTAACAAATGAGTTTTGTGGGCTGAATGTTAGTCCCCTGCCTCATCTGCCACCCCTAATGACAGCAGCCACCTGCTGTTTTATTGTCACAGCTGGAGCCAGTTCACACTCCCTGGTGCCGAGCTCTGCCCATGAGCACCAAGCTCTCTCCTCGCTCCATTACTTTGATGAACTTTTTATGGTCAGCACCCATGAAGACCTCATCTAGGACTCTGCGACACAGACTGGCTTCGGGGAGTGCTTGCCCATACTCCAGGAATAAGGACACAGGGAAGTGATGGCTGCCAGTAGCTCTCAGCCAGTCCAGAAGTCACTGCTGCACCTAGGACACGGAGGGCCACGCAGGTAAAATACCACGCAGCACTCATACTTACTAATGTGCTTCCTTCCTCACTGGGATGTAAAGATCATAGGATGCTGCCACAATGAGGTTTTATTCGCGGTACATGTTATTACAGAAAACCTAATGTACTGTTTACGATGGCTGCCATAACATTAAAATTCTTTTCATTTTCTACAGATTGAGAGCCATAAGAAAAAATTATTTCCTTTAGCATTTAGTGAAAGTGGCTAAAAGTGATGCAGAATCAAAAGATATTTTGTCAATAAAATAAATTAAGTTGGTTGTTACTGCTTTTAATAAAAAAAATACAAATCAGCAATTTAAATTAAAACTGTAGCATGTACTTTTGATGACAGATACAATAAAAAGCAAGAACATTACAAGCTTTTTTGCAAGCATTACTGGTCAAATATATATCAAAACAATCATGAAAGATTTAGGGAGTACTGTAGAGAAGGAAGACAATAATGTAGCTTTTAGATGTTAACAAAAGATCAACATTCAAGCCTCACTCTGAGAAAATTATTTACAAACAATGGGTCATGCCTGGTGACTTAAAAATGAAAATGTTGCATAGGATCACAATAGTTAAACAGATATTCATGTATGTAAAGACACTGAATGGTATTTTCAAAGTGTCTAAACTCAACAAGCAACATTGTAACAGCTGGGAGCAATCTTAAACCTGAAAACTAAAACATGAAATCATTCATTGTACAATTTTTTTACAAATTCTGCAATGTCATAAAGTTGCAAAATACTAATATGTAAATACAAATCTATATGTTTACTATCATTCGTTTCAAAAAATATATATGCTATATTTATCCCAATTCCATCATGAAATTCACACTGATAATATTCAATATACTGATCATCTGGCTAAGAGATGTAATGTGAGGTTTACGAACGCTGTTGGTGTTACAGTGTGCTGAACAACAGCGAAAAAACATTCCAACTGATGCTTTTCAAAGAGCAAAAAAGACTGCCAGTGTGCATTTTGCTTTTCATAGGATCAAATGCTTTTTAACATAGAAGACATTCTACTTGGCAGTATCAATAGCGTCTAGAACACATAAAATGCAAAAAGCAGCTCTTCAATATAAAAGGATTCAATTTACAAACTGATGAAACATTGATTTCCAAAACATGCCATTTTCAATTAAATTTAATTTTAATTGATTTGATTTGAAAACAATCATTGAATATTAACAAGGATTCTATTTTTAGAACCAGATACATACATTCACATAAAAATAGTGTCCTGCAAGCCAGAATTATTTTTTACAATATCAAGTTCTGCTATAAAAAAAAAAATATTTGAGAAACAGAGAGATAAGGACAGAAAAAAAGATTTTGAGTGGAGAAAGTTATTATCCTCTAACTACTGCCCTAACCTGCAGGCTCTGCTAGGCCAGGCCAGAGGCAGAGCAGAAACCAAAGGCCATGGGCCCTTGCAGCCTCACTGCGCTGCCTCACTGCACAGCCTCACTGCGCTGCTGCCTCACTGCGCAGTCTCACTGCGCAGTCTCACTGCACAGTCTCACTGCACAGCCTCACTGCACAGCTGCCTCACTGCACAGCCTCACTGCGCTGCTGCCTCACTGTGCAGTCTCACTGCGCAGCCTCACTGCACAGCCTCACTGCACAGCCTCACTGCACTGCTGCCTCACTGCGCTGCCTCACTGCACAGCCTCACTGCACAGCCTCACTGTGCTGCCTCACTGCGCTGCTGCCTCCTAATCCAGAGCCAGCCAGGAAGCGAGGTGTTCTCCTAGGACACACATACCTGAACACCAGGCCAACCACTTGCCACTCAGTCTTCAAATTTGGGTGAGCTGCTCAATGTTTTCCTGCAGCAATTTCATGTTACATTGAACTTACACTTTGTGGAACCCAACTTACAAACCAAAACAGGAAAATTACTAACTACTTGTTTTTAATGAAATTTAACCCGATATTAAGTCAACTGATACATTTTTCCTTCACCCAGGCTGTCTTTAGATAATGATTTTTTCCTGTATTCTGAATACTGTGTAATTCTCTCTCAGCACGACTTGACCATAACTGTAGTGAAACAAGACACTCTTTTTCTGTTTAAATAGCTGAGTTGTTAATCATGTAATGGTGTACCTCTCTGTGCAACAGACAGTAAAAGAAAACAGGCAATGATTATATCCTTAAAAGAATGAGAAAAGCTCTGCAAGTGGAGACAAGCATGAGAAATTGTTAGACATTTGGAGTGACACACCGCGAGTCACACAGCAGCCGAGCAAGAGCACACCAGGTTCTTATAGCGACGCACACAGCTGAGGATACAGCCCCCTCCCGTGACAACAGGTTGCGACCCAAGAAGCGGGGCTAGATGCCACGGCACACACAGGCTGATGAATAACCATGAGAACGGTTTCCCAAAATAGACAACACTGGACTTTCACCAACTCTTAATGCTTCCTCATGCATAATTGATATTCCTCACCTACTCTCACCACCTGCAACACGTTTTTTGTGTTTTCCCGAAGGGATTCATGGAAACATTAATATAAAACAAATATTGGTGTTTGATTACTGAAAACTAAACCTAGAAACAAAGGCAGAAAGTTGTTTCACAGGAAAGCCCTGCCTCCACATATCAAATGATGACATTTTGGAAAGAACAAAATAACAACAAGGAAGTAAATAAAACTTACTTGTTAACAGCATTTAATTTTGTAATTTTTTCCCCTAATTTTTTTCTTATATGTGATTTATATAAATGATCCTTTAGGAATTTGTAGTGGCCTATGAAGAAATCACTCCTATTAAGCCAATTTTGCCCAAATTAGACAAACTTCCACATAAAGGCTCATTTCCACAGCACAATTTGACACATGATTTTGATCACAAGGATGCACACTGCAGCACTCCATCAGGCCCTTGTAAAACAAACTCATGTCTATGACGTATTTCTGATATCCATCAGAGAACAGTGCCCCACATATGTTTCTGAAGTAATGTGAAATTCTCTGTATGCCTTTCACAACACTCCAAGAAACACGTGCACCAGAGAAATGCTGGCATTCTCTTGACCTATGGTCCAAGCAACGGCGCTGAGCTTGCCTCAACCAATTGAAACAAGTGCCAACAGAGATGGGTGGGGGTTGATGCCATCTTCTTGTAACTCTAGAAACTCCCTCCCAATATCTTCAAAGGGCTTCCTTCCCAGTAAGAGATGCTGCACTAAATGGAGTAGGCAATCTTATCTCACACCCATTTGATATTTTCAGAATAATGACTTCTCATTCTGAGGAGACCAACGCACACTCAGGGTGAAGCCACAAGTACAACGCCAACAGTGTGGGTGGCTGCAGCCCACGCTCTCTGCTGGCCAGCCGAGCTTTACTACTTCTCTGCTGGATGTCCAACACTCCAAGACACATCACATCCCAAGGTGATGGCCAAGGCTGCAAGGGAGCAGCAACTCACGTTTAACCACAAACAAGGTTAAAAGAAATGACAACAAACCATTCATTAATGACATTAAAATAACTTAACCAACATAAAAAAATTAATACCACAGATAGTGCCTTTTCCCAAAATTTCTTGACCTTAAAATCCCAAGGATTGGTCCGTGTGCAGTAGCCTAGAGGCTAGCAAAAGTCCTCTCTTTGCATGCCCGGGATCCCATATGGGCACCAGTTCTAATCCCAGAGGCTCCACTTTCTCTCTAGCTCCTGCTTGTGGTCTGGGAGAGCATCAAGCATGGCCCAAGGCCTTGGGATCCTTCATCTTCACAGAACACCCAGAAAAAGCTCCTGGCTCCGGGCTTCGGATCAGCTCAGCTCCAGCCATTCTGGCTACTTGGGAAGTGAACCAGTGGCTGGAAGATCTTCCTCTTCTCTCTCTCACTCTGTAAATCTGACTTTCCAATAAAAATAATAAATAAAATTTTTCTTAAAAAATCGGTATACCATAATTCAGTCAAAATATTAAAGTATTTTAGAATAATCTGAAAAAAACCTTAAAAACATGTCTTGATAGTTTGTATCACATACAAACACACAAAAAAGATGCACAAAAATGAAAGTTCAATATGATTATTACCGACAGTAACACTATGCTAGAATTTTGACTTAAGTTTTCATTTAATTTACAAATATTGTAAAATTATTTAATACACTGGAAAAAAATAAATGCACGCAAGTAACTTGCCTATACATATTCTCACATTTGAAAAATAACAAAGTATCCAAATTAGTTACAAGAGCAGTCACAGAGATCATGAGAATGCAGAGCCAGCTAACTCTGAAGATTCCAGAAGGAGATTCCACACTACAGCGATGAAAAGCTGATTCCAGGCAAAGAAATGCAGTCAGCATGAAAACCAAAAATCGGTGTTATTTCACCAAGCTGCTGCCAGACAAATGAGAAGATTTTTTTTTTTACAGAATAACTGCACTAATATATTTTCAGAATTATTTATTGCCTCAAAGTCATGAAAACTAGTGTTTCCAGCCAGAAGCAATGCACTAAACTCTATAATAAGAGATAACTGGCAGGTCAAAAGGGCCTCACGTGATATAAATGTCTTGGGCAGTGGATTATAATACCATAATGCACATCAGTTACTTGTTCTGGGGAGGTTATCAATCCTGAGACACACAGCTTGTCTGACAACACTTTCTGAAAATTAAAACAGACCAATCATTTAACAATTGAACTTTAAAACACCATTCAATAGCTTAAACTATGAAAACCAAGTATCACGCAAGCAATGATACAGGAATCATAATACACACATTCTTCTAAGAGGCAAGAGACACAACATATAAACATCAACAACAAAATGTTCCTGGTACAGATATAACAGAGCACAAGATTCCTTTCACAACATTTTACATTAAAAGAGGTTATTTCCATTAAAACTACCTGTGAGAACACCAATTAGGGAATTTCACAGATCTTAAAGCACTGACAACTAATTAGGAATGTATCACTACCCATCCAAAAAGGAATATTATATACTGCAAATAAAACTTCACAATGGTCTTTGCCTGCTTAATTGTCAAAATTCATCGAGATTTGAAAATTCCATCACATTATATTACAAGAACAGAAGAACCAAAATATAAAAAATACTCCACATTCCTTTTTTCTTTTTTTGGGTTTTATCAATTTTGTTTACATAAGAACGGTATTTTCAGGCCAAGTATTTCCATTTCAACAAAGCGACCTGTTCCCAAGTTCCAAGTCAACTACATAGAACAGTATATAAAATGTGTAACTCACTGCAGAGCATGCTGAAGGCAGAAGTTTTAATGAAGAAAATCTGCCTCATTCTAGCTGCCACCTGCACAGTCAATACAGACATACAAGGCACATCTCAGTACTGATGCCAAAGTGTGCAACGCACATCCTCAGATTACTCCCATGAAAATATCCATGTAATATCATGTTTGGCATTAAATGGCGATATCAGTTCATTTCTTCATAAACCATTACATGGACAACATATATTTGGCCAGGACAAGCTGTTCCCTGAACCTGTGGTAACACACAAGACCCTTGCTAGTTTACATTTAAAAAGTATGCATGTGTGCATATGTGTACACACATACCATCCTACATTACACATAAAAAACTTCCAATAATCCAAAAAGAGAACATTTTCTCTTTAACAAAGTTTTCTGTACCTATATTTCACAACAGTCATTTAAAATCTCTTATTTATTTACTAGCTGTTTTGGTCAGTCTTGCTACATATGGAAATAAACAATTTTCTTCTTTAAGGTAAAGAAGCACCTAATTTAGAAAGTGTTTCTCTTAAGATTGCACAATGAAAGGTATCATTTAAATATTAACATTATATGTATGTTTATATACATATAAATATTGCTTCTGTGCACATACAAATATATACACACTTGAAGCTCCGAAAACAGGATAAATCCTTGCAAACAAAATGCTGTCCTTTCAAGTTACTTATCACAAGGAAAAATAAAATGCACTATCATATTACCGAATATAGTCTTGAGTAACAGGTGGCATTTGTAAGTTCAGCATAACTAAACATCACAGCTTCCCTCGCTGCCCGGACACCTTAACTCCTGCAGCTTCTCACACCTTCTCCTCCTGGGTAGCAAAGCACACTCTCCTGTCTAGTCAGCAAGCTCCAGCTCTAGAGTCAACCTTCACCAGTCCTAGGCCACCAACCCATTCCCACACTCACCAACTTCTGACCCAACCACCCCCAGCGTCTGTCCTCCTGTGTATAAGAATCACAGTGCTTCAGTATTGAATGGCTTCCTCATTTATTTTCTGAACAATTAAAAGCAGTGTTCGAACTGGTCTCAATGCCTATAATTATTCTAAACGCAGACTTTAATTGAATACATACCTAAGACCTACTACCCAGGGATTATTTGCACGGGAACAACAGCATGGCGAGCTGGAAATGCTGATGCCTGGACGATGGGAATGGAGCTGCCCAGCCCTGGGAGGACTTTGACAGAAACCTGGGGAGCCTACTGCAGCCGACATCCTCCAGGCACGCAGGAATACTTTCACAGAGTCAACAGAAAACATTTCCTTTCTCATTTTAAAAGTTTATTTCTTATTTGAAATGCAGATTTTATAGAAGAGAAAGAGATAGATATTCAATTTGGTAGTCCACTCACCAAACAGCCACAATGGCTAGAGGTAAGCTGGTTTGAATCAGGAGCCTGGAACCTTTTGTGGGTGTCCCATGTAGGTACAGAACCCAAGGACTGGGGCAACCTCTGCTGTTTCCCTTGCACATCAGCAGGGAGCTGGACAGAATGGGGAGCAGCTGGAACACACATGGGATGCTGGCACACTGCAGGAGGAAGGTTAACCTACTATGCCACTGTGCCGGCCCCAAAAACCTTTCATCATTATTGCTTTTAATGTTTTAAAGCTTTAAAAGAATGGAGAATTAATTAACAAATACTCAACATAAACGGTGATTCACACTCTCCCTAAAAAAAATGTCATTTTGAACCAAATCAAATGAAAAATTTTAAACAATAAAAATAGCAGCAGTCCACATAAGCAATTTCATGTGTTTGAATCCTTTCAGAATTGGCCTCATCTCTATTTGTCATGGTACATTTCAAAAGAACTGGTATTTCAAAGTTCTTTCAGACTGTTGATTTCCAAAAAGTTTTTTACTGTACATTTCAGAAAGTTGGCTCCATAAATATTCAAGTAAAAAGAAAAGGAAATATTCAAGTAAAAAGAAAAGGCAGAATTCCTTCCTCAAAGGCAAGTTTGTTGAGGAGCCGTGGACTTCTGTTTTCAGTCTTGCTTCTTCCGGGTGCTGAGACTGTGAGGACAGCACAGCAAAGCTCTGAGGTCAGGTCTCTGTGCAGAGCCAGGGACACCGAGACGAACAACGGTCCTCGCACTTCCTCCTGCTCTCCTCTCCTTCGTTCCCACGCAGCCCACACACTGCCTTTTCATCTAATACTTGCCTCATTCCATAGTAATAGGAAATTGTAATTTTCAACTAGGTTGACTATTAAAAGAATAAGGCAAAGTTCAAATAACATAATACTAGTGCTTCATCCTCCTTGTGTGTGTGTGTGTGTGTGTGTGTGTAATACAATGTGAAACAAGACTTACACAGAGGCTGTGAAGGAAGAGAGATACAGACAGAAAGATCTTCCATCTACCTGGACTTTACCCAGAAGACCTTAATGGTCAGCCCTGGAACATGGTGAAGTGAGGCCCTTCTTCCGGGTGTCCCACATGAGCCCAGGGTTCCGAGCAGTTTGGTTATCTGCCCCTGGTTTTCCCAGGAAATCAGCAGGGAGCTGGATCAGAAGCAGAGCAGGGAGGAAATGAACCAACACTTCAAATCGGATGCCAGCAGCACAGGTGGCAGCTTTGCCATTCCACCAGGACACCAGCCCCTGCTTCTCTCACGCAGCAATGTTCTCCTATTGTTAAGATTAGAGACGCTGGTGTCTGTTTCAAGCATTTTTACAAAGCTAAAATAGATCTATTTGACAACAAAGCAAATTTACAATCTTTTGAAACATACACACCAAACATGATTAAAATCACAGAGATTCTAAACTACTGCCTATGTCTAACAAATTCCTGCCAGCTCCACATTTCATACAGACTACAACTTTTTCACCATTTCTATTCAGAGAAGCTATAATATAAATTATTTAGGTAACAGCTTATATATATACATATATATATATATATATATATATAATTTCAAAGATTTATTTTATTGGAAAGGCGGATATACAGAGAGGAGAGACAGAGAGGAAGATCTTCTGTCCGATGACTCACTCCCCAGGCGGGCACAACAGCTGGAGCTGAGCCAATCCGAAGCCAGGAGCCTCTTCCCGGTCTCCCATGCGGGTGCAGGGTCCCAAAGCTTTGGGCCGTCCTCGACTGCTTTCCCAGGCCACAGGCAGGGAGCTGGATGGGAAGCGGGGCTGCCGGGATTAGAACCGGCGCCCATATGGGATCCTGGGCGTACAAGGCAAAGACCTCAACCACTGTGCCGGGCCCTACAGCTTATTTATAATAGTATAGTGTGGGTAAAGTAAAATAGCTATTTTTGACTAGGCATTACAATTTGTAAGTGAAACTTACAGAAATAAGTATTGCTGAGCCTATGCATCTTTATTTATATTTCTGTTTGCATATTAACTATAACACATAATAAATATATATACCTACATTAAATACAGATGCAACTATATACATACAGCCATGAGTGGTTGTGTCAAGTTTTCCTCCTTGATGAAAAAAAGAAAAAAGTATTCATGATTTATCCTGCTTGTAGTTTAAGGTGTTTCACAGTCTTTATTTTAGACATTATTCACTGAATTGTATCACTGACCCATCCTAGCATCTCACTTGGCACAGTCATTCCTTCTCCATCACTTCATCAGTAAGATTTCCGATCTCCTGTGACACTGTTAACAGAAACTGGGTGGGGTTTGAGGCACAAAGACCAGTTCTCCATTAAGTTCCCCAAAACAAAAGTGAGTGGTGCTGATAATGGATCTGAGCTCCTTTTGTGGGAGGCGAAGCAGCAATCACACTGGTACCAGCGGAAAGGTCACTAAGCAGACAACATCTAGTGACTACTAGCACTGGTAGGAGGAGTGGGCAGTTGAACACATGCAGTGATGCCTGGACCAGCTACCCCAAACTGAGGAACGGTCTAAAGCCCCTCTCCTCAGTGCTCACACTCCTTGCCACATCGTTGAACGCAGGGACTGGCAAATTTTCCTGGATCCATTCACTCTAGTCCTCAGCAATGTGGCAGATCACACTGTGTCCATTCCATTCTGAGTGCCGTGGATTGAACCCACAGAAGAGGTACAGACTAGTGGAGTGCAGGAACACTGACATCATGGGCTCAATGGTGGGCCCCCAATATGACGGATCCTAATCCTGGAACTTTCAGAGCTGAGCACATATGGACAGATGATGTTCGAGGGTGTTATGGATCAAGAGATGGGAGACTCACCCGGAATATTCAGACAAGCCCTGAAATAAATGAAATTACAAATGTCCTTCTAAGAAAGCCATAGAGAGATACAACACTAGACGACGAAACAGCAAGGAGTTGGGGATGCAGGGAGTGAAGCTGGGAGGCTGCGCACTAGGGAATGCCGGCAGCCTGTAAAAACTGCAGAAGGCAAGGGACCTGAGAGCTACAGAGGAAGGACAGCCACTGACACCTGGACTTGGACCCAGAAATACTGAGTTCTGTTTTGGGGCCTTTAAAACTGTGAGATGATAAACTCTGTTTTTTCAAGTAACCAAATACATTTCTCCCTCAGTTTTGACAGAGGCTCGGACCCATGGATCCTGTGCATGTACAAGTCCTTTACAGAAGACATATTAGTACAGGGCACATTGTCCTGAACACCCGAGATCAACTCCACCTTAGTAACAACCAACACAAGGTAAGTGCTGTTATACCGTACTGTACATGCATTATTTAGGGACTGACAAAAAATGCGAAACTACACTTTAGAGAATACAGTCTGGATGAAATCTTTTTACTAACTCGGTTCAATTCGCAGAGGACTGAATCCACACATAGAGAAACTAGACTAGGAGGTGACATCACAGGATCACCTGACAGAGCAAATACAGGACAATGAGGCACTGTATCACGTCCACTGCCCAGAACATGGCACATTCATAACCAAAGCTCAAGAAAAAACCTGGCCACACATGTTTTTATCTGCACAGAAATTCCTTTAAGTCAAGGCTCAGAAACTGGGTCCGTGAGTGGATCAAGTGGAGAAAGTTGGGAAACTTCCCTGGCGGGTCATAGCTTCCACTGGTGAACATGTGGTCCAGACCTGAGGGTCGGACAAGCTGGGCAAGGGAGCTCCAATGGCTGGCTAATGTATGTGTTCATAATGGAATGGGGTGTACCGGGCAGGACTGAGCAAGCCTTAGCCCACTAGCGAACCTAGAAACCAGGATGGAGCACAGGTCATGACCAGCCAGGCTCTTACACTTACTGGTTTGCGTAAGTCAGGGACGCTAAGCACAGTGTCCAAGGCAGAGGCTGGTATAAGTGAGGGGCTGAGTCAGAACAACCGCTGGCATGCGCATGATCCATGGTTGGGAACAGGCCCAGCTGGGGAGCTAAGGGGACACACTAACTGGATTAAGGCTACTGCCAACGAGCGCATGTGCTGGAATGGGGGCTGCGTTCTGATCAGGTAACAGCTGAAATCTCCCTTGGCACAAGCGTGGACTGGGACTGGATGCACCAAGCCACGCCAGACTCCAACACCGTCTGGTGTTCTTGGAGGACCAGGATAGCTGTGGGACACACTAGGCTAGGTCTCAACCCTTACTGAACCAAGTGTGAGCCGTATGTGGGTATGGACGAGCCGTGGCTGAGCTGAAACACCCAACAACAAAGAACCAGCTTGGGTCGAATGCCACTTAGGAAAAGCCACTGTGCCTGCTAGGACAGGAGGCGAACTAAGTAGGGCTGGCTCATGGACCCCCTGGTATGCACAAAATCTGGCATTGGGAGAGGTTCTGATGGAGGAGCCTGAGAAAATCCTCTGGCAGGACACAGACCCTGCAGGTAAGTGCACAAATCATGAATAGAAACAACCCAGAGCAGGCCACAAGAAGTTTCCCACTGGTATACATTAGGCATGGGTCGGGGGCAGACCAGGCTGAATCAGCTCATGTCATCCACTGGCAAATCCAAGCACCGGAGCAGAGTGTGAGTCGAGCCAGGTTCAGTCACAATAAAAACCAGTCCAAATACAGAATGCCAGGATGAGGTTGTCTGTACAGGATGTGACTGCGGTGCCCATCCAGCACACGTGAGAACCAGGAAGGGAGGGGGCAGAGCCAGCAGGGGAATAAGTGGTGCTTCCCCTGCTGGACAGCTACTCCCACTGGAGAGCATGAACTGGTTTGGGGGCAGACCAGACTAAGCAGGGCTACAACACCTGTGAGCCTCATGTGGACTAGATAAGGGAAAAGCCAGGCTGGGCTGATTATTCCTATTGGTGCAATCTATAATTAGAGTGGGCGAAGGTTGTTTGGGTGTAGCCGCAGCAGAAGCTGGCAGAAACTGGCACTGGGGGCTAGTTCTGAAAAAAGTCAAACTGCAGAACCACCTGGAAAGTGCACAATCCGGGAGTGAGAAACCTGGGAGGGAAATAGTGGGTTCCCCCTCTTGGGTTACCACTCCCACAGGAGGGCACAAAAACCAGAACAGGGGCTGGGGTGGCAAGACAGAGAGGCACTCAACAACACCCGTGAGGGCTTGATTGTTGAGCTGGTTATATGGAGCTAAGCTTCAATGCCATTTGCCGTGTACAAGAGCCAAATGGGATGTGGGACAGACTGGACTGATCTGCTACACATCCTGGCAAACCAGGGTAGTGGGCAGGCCTGGTGAGGGTTAGTGTGGGTCGCTCTCACCAGGCTGCAGTTCCCACTGATTTAGGTGAGAGCCAAGTATGCGCTGGGCAGAATCAGGCTGGACTACAACAGCCATTGGTTCCAGTGGAAGGCGGGGCTGAAAACAGAACCAACCCAGCGATCACAACCACCAGCTGATCGGGATGATGGACTGTGCTGGGCCCTGTACTTGCTGGTGCATACAAGAATCTGGCCTGGGAACACCTAGACGAAGTTTCTTTGGGGATCTCCCCAACTGAAATGCCGGACTCAGAACCCTAACCATGAAAGTACAGAAGATGGAACAAGTTAATCAACCACCTCAGCTATAGATTGGCAACAAAATACCAGGCAAATAGAGACACTATGATGGACAATGTCAGTAAGTGGATTTTTCAACGAACTCATCGTGTTTGGAGAGGCGTGATTGGCAGTGATTCATAACTGGTGAACTACTGAAACCACTTGAGTGAGTATCTCGGAGCATGCCCCACACCCAGGACCTGGGGTGGGTGGGAAACTGGGTTGGGCTTCTCCCTCAATATCCCCCTTTACCTCAGATACATGAAGGAAACATTAAGGAAATAATAATCTTACCCACTCTCCTGTAGCCCTTGAATCTTTTTACCCAAATTAACTATGTAAAGATTGTCAAAATAAAAATAAATAAAAAAATAAAAGTTAAAAAAAAAAGTCAAGGCTCAGATAAAGAAGTTTTTATTAACATTCTCATTTTATTTTTTCTATGAGCAAAGTAAAATCATTTTATTGTTTTATTATTACTATAATGCCTCTGTCACTTGGAATTAAGACTCTGAATTTGTT
Source organism: Ochotona curzoniae (assembly GCF_017591425.1). Lineage (NCBI taxonomy): Eukaryota > Metazoa > Chordata > Mammalia > Lagomorpha > Ochotonidae > Ochotona > Ochotona curzoniae. The sequence continues at coordinate 37,226,669 of NW_024466218.1, read as the reverse complement.
TACAGTCATGTTCTTCCAAGATTCCAAGATTTTTAACCGCATATTCTCCATTCTCCCTCCATCTAGACAGAGCAAGGTATCAGTTAAAAAAAAAAAGATGGGGGGGAGCATGATAAGAATCAAAAATTCTAAACTATTTTGAAAAAATTGTCAATTGTATAGTGCCTGACTGCTCTTTAGCAGCTGGCAACAGAAGTGCATGCCTCCACATCTGGTCTCTACGCCCTGGCCCCGCAGCGAGTGGGACTAAGAGGCAGGTAACCGTCTCTCTACTCCCATTCCTCACTGGCACCTCTGAACCAGGGCCTGAGGAAGAGACATCACTAATTACAGACAACACAGGCCCTAAGCCTAATGTCTAGATTTCGCTGCATATTAATATAGAATGATAGCTTCTGCCTAGAAAACAAATTACTCGGCAATCTGAGAATAGCATCCAGTATGGCAAGAAGAAACTTACACTAAAACAATGGAAAGGAAGCAACTCCAAATGCTAATAATAAAAATATGCTTTACAATGACTAAGCTTGTTTTTCTATCAAATTCATTGATAATGTCATAAAAGTCTTTAGGATGCCAGACTCAGGAAAAAATATCCCATCAAAGACTACTGACCATAAATCAAGATCACATATGGTGGCCAAAAGTAAACTGAGGGAATGCCTCCGTGCCTAAATGGCTACGTCCTCGGCCTGCAAGAGCTGGGATCCAATATGGGTGCTATTTCATGTCCCAGCTGCAAAGCTTCCCATGCAGGACATTGCTTGTGGCCTGCAAAAGCAGCAGAGGATGGGCCAAAGCCTTGGGCCCCTGCACCTGCATAGCAAACCTAGAAGAAGCTCCTGGCTCCTAGCTTAAGATCAACTCAGCTCTGGCCGTTGTGGCCACTTGGGGAGTGAATCAGTGGGTGGAAGATCTTTCTGTATCTCCTTAGCTCCATGAATCTGATCTTTCTATTCAATAAAAATAAATAAGTCTCTCCCCACCCCCAAAAAAGGAATTTGAAATACATACTATTTGCCACAAAACAAAACCACAAAAAATGAATGCCTCAAAATTCAGTTATTTAGGGTTTTTATATTTCAGCATACATAAGAACTAAGTTGTTGCAAATAACAAGTAGCTTAAAGAATATATTACCATTTATAAACATATATTAATTTGAAAGGCAGAGTGAAAGAGGGAGAGGAAGAGGGCAGAAACAAGGGGGAAGACAGAGAAAGAGAGAGCCAGACAAAGAGAGAAAGACTGACTTCTCATCTGCTGCTTCATTTCCTAAGTGGCTAGAACAGCCGAGACGGGGCCAAGACAAATCCAGATTTCCACAAAGGGAGCAGAGACATGATCTGAATAGAAGCAACTGGGACTCGAACCATTGCTCCAACACTGGATGCAGTGTGCTCTCTGTGGCTTGATCTGTAATGCTAGCCACGAGAAAATACTCTTTAGTTTCTTCCTTTGTTTCAGAATAGCTGATGAATCTTCTCAAACCCCTCACCCTTACTGTAGCTAGTATGGCACACCCAACAGCAGGTTCAGAACTTTTTTTTTTGGTATCCACACTCGAATAGTCACTCAGGGTGAGTTCTATACTGTCTGTATAGAGAGAAGCTACTGGAAAACAATGCCTCAGTCTATTTTAAAATGAACACTGAATATTTTAAAAATGGCACTTAAAGCTTAGATGACAGTTGTCATTGTACATTATTTTTATTTATTTATTTTTTTAAAGATTTATTTTTATTATTTTGTTATTGGAAAGGCGGATATACAGAGAGGAGAGACAGAGAGGAAGATCTTCCATCCGATGATTCACTCCCCAAGTGAGCGCAACGGGTCGATACTACGCCGATCCGAAGCCAGGAGCCTCTTCCGGGTCTCCCACGTGGGTGCAGGGTCCCAAAGCTTTGGGCCGTCCTCGACTGCTTTCCCAGGCCACAAGCAGGGAGCTGGAAGGGAAGTGGGGCTGCCGGGATTAGAACCGGCGCCCATATGGGATCCCGGGCGTGCAAGGCGAGGACTTAACCACTTGCGCCACCGCGCCGGGCCCTGTACATTATTTTTAAAATCTAAGGTTAAACTTTACATTTCACAGTAAGACTTATCTTCATAAATTCTGACTTTTATGGCAACTCATCAAATTGTCGTAAAATTCAATATAAAGCACATTCAGGGGATGGTGCATGGTGTAGCAAGCTAATCCTCCTCTCACAGTTCCCCACAGAGAAGCCAGTTTGCACCCTCTCTGCTCTGCTTCTGATCCAGTTCCCTGCTTACAGCGTGGGGAAGCAGCAGAGAATGACTCAAGTGCTTGGGCCCCCTCCCAGATGGAGAGCCAGGGGATGGTCCTAACACTCACCTCCAAAACCAGCTCAGCTCTGGCCACTGCAGTCACTGAAAGTGAGCAGGCAGATCAAAGATCATCTCTCTTTCTCTCTATAATTCTTTCAAATAAAAGAAATAAACCTTTAAGCATACACACACACACACACACAAATTCAGAGATTTCCAATCTTTGTGTTCAGACTCTTTGTTTTAGAAAGCCAATACTATATTTTTAAATATACATGTAAATGCTCTAAAATATATAAAAATGTGTCTGTAGACTTTCTATAATGAGTACTTACTATTCTAAGTGTCTATCATTTCAGAATTTCCTAAATCTAAAATATGCAGTGAATCAATACAAATGTAAGATTCTGATATTCAAACCAATTATAATTCAATTACAGTATCTATCTGAAGGTATATATATGTTGAAGTATGCAATGTGTGTGTATGTATGTATATATATATATACACCTGTGGTTCTTCGTTGAAAATATACATCTCAAGACAAATATAAAAGAGTATGGTAGTCACCTGTGGCAGTGATCAGAAGCAAATGTTCATTGTTACATTTAACAGGTAATCATGATTAGTGAACATACATATACAAATATATTGACTGGAACAGTTCTTAGCAGATGTCATGTATATTACGTTTCTCAAGAGTAAGACTGTATTTTCTAAAACTATACCAAGACAATTAGCATTGAATGAATTTATTTTTCCCCACAGTGATAAAGATATGCAAAATTTTCTTTCCTTGGAGTTTCATGGTAAATGATTAACACCAGCTCTGCTCATTATCTCCCTAACAAAACTTCTTCAAAAACAAATAAATCAGAAATGCCTCCAACATTCCTGAATAAATAAATTATGGAGCTATTCAGTGGCAGCAATGATATTTTAAAAAGCTTGTGCAAGCTCATTGTACATTTTTATTACAAAAAACCATCTGATAAAAGCAAACGCTGTCCACGTTTTCTTTCTCTCCACAGTCTCACCAGAGGAACGGCTTCTCAAAGCTAAAGCAGCCTCTCACAGCGATGTACGTGCAAGTGTTAACCCAGCGTTCCAGCAGATTACAGTTGACTGACTGCCAGTTGGTGGTGACTGTATATGGAAAACTAAGATTGCTGGTAGGGGTGGGGGTGTGATTTGAATTGGGGGGGTATAGTTGTTGCCGTGTAGTGAATGATGTGATGGTGTTGGTCATGATTCTATGGGTTTTTAGGATTTTAGCGTGATGTGTAATGTGGTTTACTTGTGATGAGTCGTATGGGGGTTTGGGATAGGGGTTTTTGTGGATGTGGGGGGTGTGGTTGTGTGGAAGTGTGGGTTAGGAGGAAGTGGGGGTAGGAGTATGTGAAAAAATTTGGATGGTTTTATTAGGTATTAGGGGCGATGCCAAGGGACAGGGGATGGGGGGATGGATTTTTTGTTTTTTGTGCACTGGGGTTGGTATTAATGATGAGACGGGTGAGGGAGGAGGAAACCACAAGAGCGGGGGTGCGGGGTACCGGGGGGGGGTTTCGGGGAAGGGGGGGCCGGGGGAAGGGGGGGATGGGGTGGGGGCGGGGCCATACATGGAAGCCGGCGTAAGCGGCCGGGGGGGGTGGTCTCGGGTGGTTTTGGGACTGGCTGGGGTTTGGGGTTCCTTGGTTGGGTTCCTGGTCGATGGTGGATGGTTTGAAATGTTCCTCCTGGACCCCCACCTGGTGTGGAGAGTATGTACAGGTCGGGGATTGGATGTAGGATATTTTTGTGGATTTGATGGAGAACTTCGTTTAGATAAGTGATAGGGTGGGTTTATGGACACCAGACAACAATCTTTGTTGAGTGGGGAGGATTGGTAGGTTATGATGGGTGGTATACGTGTGCAGTTTGGTGTTTTTGGAGGGGGTTGGGGGTTGAAAGTGGGTTTGTGTGTAGAAGGAATTTTTGTTGGAGTGCAGTTTAGTGGGGGATGTGAGGATTTTGATATATATGTTGGATATGGGGTTTGATATGATTGGGTGAGGAGGTGGGAGTGTGAGGTTGTGGGGAGAGATGTTGGAATTTTTTTAATCGATGGGTTTTGGTTGCGGGCGTGGAGTTTATGGAGGGTGATTGATGTGGTTGTGGGCGTGAGTGGATGATAGATTGGGGATGTTTTATAGTGGAGAGGATAGCGTGATGTGGGAGTTGGTTGACGTGATGGCTTGGTGTCGGCGGGGTACGGGGAAGGGATGGACGGATTGGGATACTGGGTGGACTAGGAGGATTAACGGAGGGGGCACTGGAATTGATTTGTGAATTTGTAGGAGGTTGGTAGGGGTCACATTGGTGATGGGTGGGGCCGGGGCAGACTGGGAATGAGTTGGGAATCGAAGCCATTTTTGAGCTGGCCAAACTGACAACAGCATTTCTGTTATTGTTTTTAAAATGTGGGAGAAAAAAACAAAAAGAGGTACAGATACACAAACTTTTCCAATATGGCCACAGGCTTGCTTCGTTGCAAAGGATGTTAAGATTCAAGACAAAACTCTAAAGTTGATCATGGACAAAGACTCTCTCGGAAAAGTTGCATATCCTTAAAACGACATTGAAGTTTTCTGCCTATACAATTAAACATTAATATTTAAATATTTAAATGAAGGACACTCTCCCGTGCAGCAGTTCAGACTTGGTAGAACTTGGGCCCTTCTCCTCAACGGTTGAGTAAACAGGCCATACCCTCTGCTCAGAAACAGTCTATTCTGTAGACAGTTATGGATAGGAAACATTACGGCAGCCGGTAATTAAAGGAAAAACTAATACTGTCTCCGAGATGGGGAATTTTGTAAAGGAAAATCATTTATCATGGCTTAGAGTTCTCACAACTGAAATGAATTATCTCCCTCTCTTGCATACATCCATTTTAAGCTAGTATATTTACTAAACTAAAATCAGGCCCATTTGACAATCTTAATTGTATTAGCTAATAGGCATGAAACAAAAGTATAACAGTGCTCAGAAAATATTATATGTACATCAATAAAACCTGGGAATTCAACATGAGGACAACAGAAACAAATATGAAATTAATGACAGTTGCGACACCAGGAAACAGAACTACTTAAAAGCAGAAACACACACACAACCTCTTCATTAGGTGTTACTTTACAATTTTACAAAAAAAGATAACTGCAAGATGTAAAAAATGCATGTATCAGTACCCAATACAATAACTCTCTCTCAACATCTAAATACTCTTTACAGCCACATATTTAATTCCCTTTTCTGAAAATATTGACTATTTGGCAACTAAGGGAAAGAATTCATAAATGTATACCATATCTTAAAAAATAACTCCTATGTCATAAATTGAAGCTGTAGCATCTTACAAGTTATTATCATAACAATAATAATAAGATAAGAAAATTCATTGAGGTTCCTACAAAACTAAACGCCAACCATACAGGTACATGCAGATTAAGACATCCAAGGCACCTTCTTCCTGAAGCAAAACAACAAATACTGAAATCTCTGACTACTGAGAAACTACTCTAAGCAAAGAAAATCACAGCAGAAGTAACACTGCAATGGAAATGTGTGTGTATGCACATATACACTACAAAATAGCTACAACTGTGTGTGTGTGTAACCTTTTATGCTCTCAAACAAGGCAAGAAAAACCAACTGTAAATATAAACAAAAAAAGAGACATAAAACTATATTCACATACCAGCCTAAGAGACTGTCTTGTTTCCTGACACCTGCCAATGTCAGTCTTAAATAAAAGATTAACCATTCTCAACAACTGAAAGCTATCCTGTAAAACATTTTATTAAAAATCTGAACTACAGGGCTCAACGCGATGGCGCAGTGGATAAGGTCCTCACTTTGCACACCCAGGATCCCATATGGGCGCCAGTTCTAATCCTGGAAGCCCCGCTTCCCTTCCAGCTCCCTGCCTGTGGCCTGGGAAAGCAGTCGAGGACAGCCCAAAGCTTTGGGACCCTGCACCTGCATGGGAGACCCAGAAGAGGCTCCTGGCTTCAGATTGGGTCAGCTCCAGCCGTTGCGGCTGCCTGGGGAGTGAATCATTGGACGGAAGATCTTCCTGTCTCTCCTCTCTGTATATCTGCCTTTCCAATAAAAATAAAATAAATCTTTAAAAAAAATCTGAACTATAACAGAAATAACTTTCAAAACAAACAAATGAAACACAACAAAGAATGACAAAATGGGAAATCTAAAAATGCCCTAAGTTTTCAGAGGCATGCCCCGGCTGACTCAGAAGGCTGGACAGCTCCTCAGCAGCCTGTGAAATTGTGCAGCCTGGGAAGTTTGTTTGCACAGTGAATGCAGAGGGAAAAGAGCAGTCAAGCAGCGGGGATGGAGTGACACTGCAGAGTGAGCAGTACCTCACGGAGCGTCAAACACGTGCAGCCCATCGATACTGACACAGCACCAAGAGCGGCAAGATAGTCCTTTTCACTCTTGTCACAATCAACCAATGCAGGCCTTTAACAGTTACTGAGAGGGGACAGGAGCAAGCAAAATGAGCCAAAGAAAAAAGGGAAAATTAAAAAAAAAAAAAAATAGCAACTCTGAAGGGCCTAAGGCGTCCGTCATGAGGGAAGCAGTGCCAGGCATGGAACAGGAACAGTTGCCTGACATGTCCCAGAGAAAGGCTGGCAAGAGCTGCCTCACGGGAGGTGACAGGAGGGGACAGTGCTGCTCAGCCACAGGATGATGTCGTCACGGTAAACACTGGAGACAACTTGGGACCAGAGTCCGTTACGACACTAATTGTCCATGAAAGCTGACCTGCAGCAAAGCAGCACAGCTCAGCTCCAATCGCCCAGAGTCCCGAGCCTGAACATGATTGTGGATGACAAAAGACATTCACGTACCACAAAGCACGGCGAACGCTGCGGAGCCCGCGCAGGACTCCCAGCAAGGAGACACTTTCCAACTTGCCACTCCTGAACAAAAAAGCCCTAAATATAATACACATTTTTTTTTAATTTGACTACAGTTTTTCTGTACCTAATGACAGGAGACAGAAAACGAAATGGCACCAGTATTTTCAAAAACATAGATGTGGTAACTTTAGAAAGAAAAAACTCTTTAAAACACAAAAATTAAATAATAATGTCAGCTCTGTAGTACTATGTACTTGATGGATGACTTAATGTCGCCAAGGTGTTTCAATCTGTTCAAAGTACTAAGCACAGAAAGCGAACCGACTCCAGGCATCACATTGTATAATTTACCATCACAGCAGCGCTGCACGTTCTCTGCAAGCTAACCACGTCCCATGAAGGAAATTTCCAATGTTGCCACTGAAAACCACAAGGGTGATTTTAAGTTATCTTAGCTATACATTCTCTTCAAAACTAGTTTAAATTTTTTAATTAATTTACTTATTATTGTTGTTACTATTTTTATTGGAAAGGCAGATTTTACACAGAGAAGGAGAGACAGAGAAGTCAGGAGCCAGGAGCTTCTTTCAGGTCTCCCATGCAGGTCAGGGTCCCAAATAGTGGGCCATCCTCTACTGCCTTCCCAGGCCACAAGCAGGGAGTTAGATGGGAAGTGGAGTAGCCAGGACTGAGCTGGCACCCATATGGGACCCCAGCAGATGGGATGCTCAGCCACTAGGTTATCATGCTAGACCCAAAACTTCTTTTTTTAATTTACCTGAGAGAAACACACAAAGGGATGCAGTTCCCATCTTGCGGTTCATACCCTGAACACTCCAAGCTGCCAGAATTAGGGTGAGCTGACTATTCCTACTCTCAGATTAGACACTTCAACACTTAACAGCTAACCATGTTCCAGGTAAGGTTGAGAAATTCAGGGAATTGAGGCTATAACCTGTGTGTAACTATTATTACTAGTAAATGAAAGTACAGTAAATTTTACTTAATTTTGGAACTGGCTAATGCTGAGAAGGATCTCAACAGGAGAATGTTGGAAATGATTAAAGGTTTCATGAGCTGGGAACAACACAGCAGGCTAAGCCACCACCTGGCAGAGCACTGGATTTGAGTCCTGCCTGCTGAGCTTGCAATCCAACCCCCTGCTGCTGTGCCTAAGGAAGCAGCAGAGGCCCAAGTGCTTGGCCACTGCCAGCCAACAGGGAGAGCAGGGTGCAGCTGAGGGCTCCCAGGTTCTGCAGGGCCCAGGAACAGCCAGTGAAGCCATTCAGGGAACAAAACAGCACACAGAAAAGCCTCTCTCTGTTCCCCTAACACTCAGTCACTCAAATAAAAGGTCTTCTCAAAAAATTATTCCTAGGTTGCAAAATTAACTATTGAATATATTAAACACACATCAAATCTGCTAATGCATTTGATGGTTAAAAACATATACATAAATCTTTCTTCAAAACAAATGGATAAAATGAACATGCCAGAGTTTGACACTTTAAGCCTCTATGACACAAATGTGGATAAGAAACTAACACATTAGTGGTAAAAATGATCTTGACAGCTCACACTAAGGTATGTTGGGTAAAACAGATGTCCGCAAGCCGGCGACCCATATGGGCGATGCTGGAGTCCTGGCTGCTCCACTTTGGATCGAGCTCCCTGCTAACGGCCTAGCAAAGGCAGCGGAGCTTGTGCCCTTGGTGCTCATTTGGGAGACCCAGATGAAATATTTCTCTCCCAGTTTAAGCTTGGCTCCATTCAGCCCAGGCTGCTGAAGGAATTTAAGGAGTGCATTATGGAAACAGTTAGCTCTCCCTCCCCTCTCTCTCAATCTGATTTCAAATAACTGAATAGATCATTTACAAAAATGAACATGAAAACTAATTAGTACTTACCTTCTGAAATTAAGTGTTAAACATTTGTGACTAAATTACTCTAAGTAAATAAAAATGTTTCTATTTCACTGGATTGATTTAACTTCAAGAGATGTACATATTTTACTCAAAAGAATGAAAATAGAATTGTCTTAGTCACTTTTTAAAAATTCCATGATCAACATTTAGAATGATCAGATCATAAAATCAGATGGGATTTCATTTAATTATTGCCGCTCATCCCACAAATGACTTCTTTGAATAACATCAAAAATGTATCCAACTTTGGTAGAGATACTACCCCATAATTATGATTTGAACATGAAAATCAACATTCAATGTATTTTTATAGCTTAGTAGCTTGTTTATAATATAAAACAAAAAGCTAATTTAGTTCACAGATACAATGATATATAGACACAACAATATAATGACACTTTCCCTCCTCTGTCTTTCTCCCTCCCTACCTCTTTCTCTTTTCTCTCTCTCTCTCTTTTTTTTTCACAGATTGGTTTATTTATTGAAAAGGCAGAGAGAGAGATTTCCATTTGCTTCCTTCCTTCCCAAACTGCTGTAACCGAGGTGGACCAGGCCTCAGCCAGGTGCCAGGAGTTTCAGCTGGATCTCTTTCATGGGAGGTAAGGGTCCAGGCACGTGGGCAATCCTCCACTGCTCCCCAGAGATAACACCAGCTGCTGGATCAGCAGAGGAGGCGCACTCTCGTGGGACACTGGCACCCTAAGTGTCGTTTTAACCTGCCATGTCAAATCAGCCTCTCTCATTTTTGAGATAACATATTATTAACACTGTAGTCAAAGAGTTCAAAGGGTAAAATGTAAAAACAAGAGAGTTCAGCCAGAACGTAGGCAAGAGCTAGAAAAAATAATCAAATGAAATACATCGTTCTCTCATATCCAGATAAGGTTAAAAAAAAATCACACATCTTTAAAACTACACTAGTGTTTCATTCTTAGTCATTCATTTAACACACCTACAGTTGCAGGAATATTAATATACACATTGTCTGCTTTTTCATCTGTTTCACTTCCGCGGTCTTTTATAACTGTAAGCTCCACATAAGAAGGGAAAACAGGGGATTTGTCTTTCTGTGTCTCTGGCTTACATCACTCAACACTATGTCCTCCAGTTGCTTCCATCTTGACACAGATGGTAAAATTTCATGCTTTGTGCACATATTCACATGTGTGTGTGTGTGTGTGAATTTATCTATCCATTCACCTGATAGATATACCCTGGTTGATTCCTTATCTTGGCTTCTGAAAACAGTGCTGTCATAGCATAGCTATCTCTTGAATGCAGTGTGTTTATATCTTTTGGGTATATATATAATAGCAAAATCACTGTCTCCTTTAGCAAGTCTATTTCTAGTTTTTTTTTTTTAAGAAATCTCAAGGCAAGTTTTATGGAATAAAGCATGAAACCACCACCAGTGATGCCAGCATCCCATAGGGACACAGGTTGGTATCTCAATATGAATGGAATATTCCAGGTGCTTTACTTCCAATCCTGCTTCCTGCTAATGACCTGAGAAAAGCAACAGAAGATGGTCTAAGTATTTGGGGCCCTGCACCCACATGGAAGACTCAGATGAAGCCCCTGGCTCACGGCTTCCATGTGACCCAGCCCCAGCAGGTAGAGGTCTGTTTCTGTGCCTCTCTCAGTAACATTATGTTTCAAATAAACTGTCTAGCTTTGCCCTGCTGGTAAGGATGGGGAAAGAGGGAACTCTTACATTGACTAAAACATGTAACCCTTTGGAAGGTCATTCAGGATTTCAAAGTATTTTACATATAAAATCACCATGCAATTTTACCAGTAAATTACTTCTTCCAATATTTCCAACCAAAGCTGTAATGAAAACCATCTTTTAAATTTTTACTCTTAAAACTGACTAAAAGTTAATGCAAAGACATCCTTCCATTTTGATTCTGTCTATACTGAATACAAATACACCTAATTTAAATAAGCTCCGAAGAACTGAAAAGCAAGGTGTTAATGTTTTGTATACAGGGGTATTACATACCACAGTGACATTGTATCAACAAATATGCTTCGCATTTTTCTATCTTATTGAATGTGGAAAATTTGATACACAATTATTGCTCACTAAAAATATTTCCTAAGTTCAAAGTAAATGAAGCAGTAGGTAAGTCAATGAACATGCAAGGGGAAAAAAAAAAAAAACGTGAACCTGCTCTGGGCTATCCAGCTCACCAGTTCATCCTCTAATATGGTTCTGTAACTTAGTAATGAGAATTTAAAGTATCAGAAACCAAACTGTACACTATGAAAACATCTGATCTTTCACTAGCACTTCCCAACTACAGGTTACAGGCTCAAGAAAGAGCAACTAATAGTAAGTGACAAATACCAAAGTGATGCTTCTTCCCTTCCACTGTCCTTCCGTGTGCCACTGGTCCCAACTCGAGAGCTGATAAATTATCTCTAGAATTAACATAGGTCACTGACCATAAGAACAAGATATTGAGAAGCACTGTACTGAACTGGCAATTTGAAATATGGTCCACGAAGATACCTTAACCTTTCCTTTCTGAAACTCACGAACACCCAACACTCCTGACTAATAGTCCCTGAAACTCCACAGGCAAGCTGCTGGTTGCACTTCTGCTGCTCACACTTCCCTGCCTCACTCCCTGAGACAGCCTGAGCAGCCTGGCTCTTAGTTCCTTCCTGCACATGACCATGTTCATCCCACATCACCACATCCACCCCCATGACCTTCTACCACCCTCCTATGAAGACAAACCCAACCTGCCTTTCGCGACGCAGCCATTCTAACAATCCTCAGGGGCCAGACTGACCAGTTCCTGATCAAGGGCCAGATGGACGTAAAGCTCAGTCCCCAAATACGCCATTGGTTAAGTCAGAATTCACTAGAAATTAAGACTAAAGGGAATCCCAGAAATATATTTTTCTAAGGTGAGAAAACAAAGTAAAAAGCATTTAAGGATAGTTTGTCAGGCTAATCCCAAAGGAATGTATCTCCAACATATACTGACCATGACATATGGATCACCTCACATGACGTGGCTTTCCATCACAGAATTTCCCAAACCTAACACATTATCTACTGACCACTAACTTCTTAAATATTCTACAGATATTTGACTTCAAACAATAGTACCTCTTTATCCCCTTCACTGTCCACAGCAAACCTATCACTGAAGTCATTCTTGTAACATTTCTTAAATTCATACGCTATTTCTGCCTCGGTTGCCACACTCTCTAGCCAGGCCTGTATTATCTCCCCAACACGATGATGCCAAAATCTCCACAACAGCATTTCCGTCTACTATCCACATCCTGCCTGCACACCACAGGCCTGTCAATCCAGACGGAGCCACCTGCTTTGCTCGTAGCCCTCAACAGCCCTGCTAGCAAAGCTGTTTCTCACAGTGCCACATGGCACTGCCAATGACACCTTCATCTTTACATAGTTACTAGATCCCTAGCATGCCCCATTCAGTGGCCTGCTAAAAATGCCCACACCTTTGCTCATTTCCCTTCTCCCCTATGTTCTAGAAAGGCTCCTAATCATTTGCTCTCAATACTGAAGCTGGAAAAATAGTTAAAATGAGAAGATTTATTTTGAATCTTTTGGAGTTGGGACTAAAATAAAAAATATCAGAGACATCACTCAGATATTGGCCTGCCCATGCATCTACACTACCATGGAAAGAAAATGCAATGGGTTCGAGGATGCTCTGCCAGAGACTACAGATCTGCAGATAAATTACAACTTGGCTAAAACCTAAAAATTATGAACCTAAGTTTATGTTCCCAAGATCTGGATTCAGGAATGCTTTGGCAGAAGACACGATCTTGCACAAATTCCTCCCATATGCCTTGTGCACCTTGGTTATGCAAATGAACCTGACCTTGACAACCAGTGTTCTATCTGAAGCTTTTACTTTTTCACACTGAGTGCATTAAAGGTTGTTATCAATCATCAGGAAGAGCACTGTTTGTTTATCTTTATTTATATAGCAACCAGCTCAATGCTTGACACAAAACAGAAAAGTCAGCATTTGCAGAGCTGCACTAAGTAAACTAATGACCCTGGTTTCCTATCAAGACATGCAGCAAAAGGAAAGAATTCTTTAATTTCCCCCCAGTCTGACTACTAACTTAGAGAATGCCTAGAGATGAAATTATAAATGCTGAAAACTATGTAAAACACATGTTAACTAATTTTGCCCAATGTTTGATTACATTCCAACATTAGGAACAAAGAAACTAATCACTGCTGGCTTCTACAGGATTCAAACTTGAATGGTTTCTGAAAAGGATGAAAGCTAATGTATAGTAAAACTGAGTACTCTATGCTTTACAGTTCAAATGTCAGCCAAAGGGGGATCGCTCAGTCCAGCATGCTTAGATGAGTGATGCTCAGGCAGAGGATCACTGGTGGCAAAATTAGCCATGCTAATAGAATTCCTATATGTCTAAAATTAAATTAACACAGTTACATATTCTAAATGTCCAATACATGACTTCTTCACATTCCCATTATACTTTGGTTGATACACATTAATATTCAGTCAGCTTTTCAGTTTAATTGTCAAATGTAAAGTAATTTTTCCATGTATAGTATCCCCAGGCAGAGCTGTAACTTATTGACATGGTGGTCAGCCCTGAACAATTCTCCAGACAATCAACACACTGCATAAGGAATCAGCTGGGATCGTTCCTGCGGAAGGAGATGGCCCGTCATGGCGTCTGGTCATGAAGTGCTCTCTCAGTCACAATTCCCGGACACAGAAAGCACAGAAGTAGGTCTGAAGACCCTGCCGGGAGGAGGACTGGCAGAAAGGATCCAACAAGGTGCTGAATGGAAAAGTTCCATCAGCTAAGACAGGGAAAAAACCAGAACGCAATTCGTATCAGTGAGTACAGAATTACAGCATGGCTGTTACTTTAGCACCGTCTCATTGAAAATGACTGACTTCTTGACATCCCCCTTAAATCCCAAGAAAAGATCATGAACATTGCACAGCTATACAAAAATCCAAGCAAAACCAGCACTCAATGTCAATGGGACATTCCACAAAAAGAAACTATACTGTACCAACAGGAAGCATTTACTATTATTAACAAATCATTTTTCAGCAAATATACTTGACGTACTATAAAAACTATTTCAGTTACAAAACACCATCTACCCAAATGTGTGTCTGTGTATATATTTATATATTTTAGCACATAAAAATGATAATTAAACATCTTTCTCACATTTAACAATGAAAATGGACCTTTCTAAGAACTAATTAAAAAGAAACAATTAAAAGAAGATGCTAGAACTAATTTTTAAATTAAGGTCAACTATCAAAAAATTTAAAAGCTAAATCAAACTTAGCAAAATTTGAATTGCCAGAGAAATGACATAACAAATGTGCAGACAGTGAAATAAACAGAAAGAAATGATACACTGAAAGCCCTGTATTAACAGTTCACAATTATCACAAATATAAAACTAAAACCTGTCTTGTATTTTGAAGCAATTGTTATAAAGGCTACTTTTGAGACTTTTGAAATGTATACTTAAAAGCAATGAAACATGAACAAATCATTTTAAAATGAAAAAATGTGAATGCAAAAAAAAAAAGCTTCATGAACTAGTTTATCAGAATATATTGTGAAGATTCTCACACAAGAGATGAGGAGAAATGGAATGCTAGAGGCAGAGAAGGTATAGTGAGTGTCGCAGACTCACAGCTAAGGCTGACCAAGTCACTGAAGAGCATTGTGTAAAATCCTAAATGAAATCTTTTTAAAAGAAATTTTATTTATTTGAAAGGCAAGGTACAGAGGTTTAAGACAGCAAGAACAGAAATCTTCTGTCTGCTGGTTTACTCCCCATATGATTATAAGTGCCATGTCTGAGCAGGACAGGGCCAGGAGCTGATTCTGGGTCTCCCCAGGACTGCAGGGCCAAGCCCCAAGCCATCCTCTGCCGCTCTCCAAGCACATCAGCACACGGCTGTCAACAAAGCAAGACAGCCAGGACTCCAAGTGGTGCCCATGTCGATTCTGGCATTGTAGGCATTGCATTACATCCTAATCTATAGCATCAGTCCCAGCCTGAAATGTACTTTAAAAATAACTACATGAGGGTTCTGATGGGGGCAAAGATCAGCTGGAGATTGTAGAGTTCATTCCAGAAGCAAGAAAACCCTTGGCGCCAGTGCAGCCAGCTCATTCCACTTCCTTGTTGGCTGAAGACCCTGAGTACTTTGGAGATGTGCTTGACTCCAGAAAGGTTTCAGGGAAGGAGCTACAATCTCAACAGAGAAATCAGCCATGGTTTGGGGCAAAGAGTGACAGTTGAAACCAAGAAGAGGTAAAGAGGAGAGCCAAAGGAGCCGATTCTATGACTAAGCTCAGAACACAGCTCACAGGGAACAGGAGCAGGGACACAGCGCAGTCACAGCTTCAGCACCGAAATAAGACAGAGAACACTTTGCTCCTCAGACAGCTGTCACCACACGCCAGACAGCCCCGACAGCAATCTCAGCAAGGCAACAAAATAATGTTTAAACATCAAATGGCAATCAGAAGGCAAAAATTAGCTATAATCAAAAATGGACTTCAACAGCAAAATGCAAAAGAGCAAGTAAAAAATCAGTGAATTTGAGATAAACACAAATTGCTCAATGCAAAGTGAGAAAATCTTAGATTGAAAGAAAAAATGAAAAAGCTGTAGGTGCCTAAAGAAGAACATTTAACAACAACATAATAACAAAAGATCTAATGTACAATTATCAAAACCCACAAAAGTAAAAGAGCAAAAGGGATTAGAACAAGGTTTTAACGAAATAATGGCACCCATAGGAACGTTCAGGGAAGCATGAGCGCCAGCCTGCGGGGCGGCACGGTAAGTGTCTGGATGATGCTATCCCACGATGACCTGCTCCGCTTCTCATCCCTCTTCCTGCCAATTCACTTGGCAAGGCAGCAGAAGACTGCCACCCACAAGGGAGACCCAGACGGAGCTCCTGCCAACTGCCTCTGGTCTGATCCAAATCTAACTACTGTGACTGATGTGAACGAGCAAATAAAGAGATTGATTCTGTTTCACTTGCTCTCTCACTGTCCCTCCCTCCCCTTTCCTTTATCACACCAAGTCACTCACTTCAATATTTTTCAAAGTGTAGAACTGCATAAAATTATAAAAAACAACAATGTCCAGATCCTGAAACTCAAACACAAGCAGCAAATTAAAAAGCACTTTATCCTAAGAACAACCAGAGAACTAGCAGAACCGGCAGGGGGTGTCGGCAGACACAAACGCAGTGAGGCACCTAAAACTGCTGAAACAATAGAAAGCAAATGAGCAAATCTTATTACAATACAGCCAAACATGAGTTAATTTTTGACAATGGCAGACTAGCAAGAAATCTAGCATGCACACCCTTCAATCAAAGATCACTAAAAGCCTAGAGAAGCTGAACAGAGCCTGGTTGACAGATTAGATTAGGAAAACAGGTTGGAAAGCGAAAGGCAAATAAGGCAAGCGAAAAACACTCTCCTGGTTGCCACGCACCATGCACAGGGAGCTGGCCAACGACAGGAAGTGTATTGCTCACAGCACGGGAGCACAAACTCTCCCAACTAACTGACATTTCTACATACAAACACATCCCGCGGCACAGGATGAAAAAATAAAGAACTGCTTAAAAACGAAACAGAATCAGCCCTGGCACAGTTGTCTAGTGGTTAAAGCCCTCACCTTTTGGCTGCTCAACTTAGCTTCCAGCTCTCTGCTTGTGCCCGGGAACGGGTCAACCACAACCCAAACCCTGGCTCTTGGCTTAGGATCAGCTCAGCTCTGACCACTGTGGCCAACTGGGGAGGGTGGGGGGGTGAACCAGCGGTAGGAAGATCTTCCTCTCTAGCTCTCCTCTCTGTAAATATGACTTTCCAATAAAAATTAATTAATTAATTAACAGAATCACCACCGGCTATAGGTCAAGCAAGTTAAAGAAGAAAGCAAAATTCCTAAAAAGGTGTATCAAAACCCATACATACTATATTATAGATGTCCAACTGTCAATAAGACGAAATAAAACTTCCTAAAAATTATTAAACAAAAAGTGGAAATATCGCTTGAACAAAAATTTGAAGTCAACAGGTCAATGCCAATACACCAACAACTAAGATGCTCAAACGATTATTTCATGTTACTTAAACAATATTTTTATTTCTCTGTTATTTTTACAGAAAGATAGAAAAAGACAAAGAGACAGACAGGCAGTGTTTGTCTCACTGGTTCATTCCCTGAATGCACAAGAGAGCCAAGCCAGGGCCAAAGGTCACAGCCCAGAACACAATCCCGGTCTCCTCCCCAGATGACAAGATTCACCCAGGCACTGTCTTCTGCCTCAGGGCACACACAGGAGCAGGAGCTGAATCACAAGGGGACACGGTGCATGGGAGTCACAGCAGAATTGTAACGGCTACATCATGCTCTTGTCCCAAAGAACCATTTTAAATGTTTAATATTAAAGAAAAACATCATAATCACAACGCAGCAGACTGTGTTCAAGGATAAGGAAACAAACCAAACAGAAATGTTAGATATGCATACTGCAACACAAATAAAAATTACTACATGAGAAAACAGTGCATATGAGAATGCAAACAAAAATGACTTAGAGATTGTGAAATGGAATTTTTTATCTAATCAAAAGAATAGTGACAGAGGAGCAAAATTTCATACCCTTATGGGATATGTGACATTAGAATAAAATATACAGAAAGAATCCAAATACAACAGAAAAAGGAGAAAAACTACTTCCTGAAAATCTCTCCAATCTTGATAAAATACATTAATCTAAAAATGCAAGATCTTCAACAGACATTAAGAAATAAAAACATGAAGAGAGTTACACCTAGAATCATAAATAAGCTGCTGAAAAAAAGGGGAGGGGCAGGAGACAACCCCAAAAAACAAATGAAAGCTCAACACACAAAAGCAGCAGCCGTGACTAACAGATGGCTTAAAGCACAGTAAGGGTTAAACAGCAACAGTACAAGCTGAATTCTCTCAAGACAAGAAATTGGAAAAATAACATGGTCAAAACTACTGTTCCTCAAGAATTACATATCCAGCAAAACCCAGTTTCAATAACGACGGGAAAACGCTGGCAAACGCATGAGGACCAGGCCAGTGGGCCGCTCAGCCCGCACCCGCACCACAGCCCCAGTGGTCTGTATTTGAGCTTCTTGCATTATTGCATACCTTATGCTGAGGACAAACATTATGAAACAAAACCTTAACAGGTTTACTAAAATAGTGGTTATACAAATTATTTAAATATGGCTATAAGAAAAGCGGCTGCATATCTCAGACTGTTTCTTAGATCTGTATACATGCATCAGTTTTATTACAGAAAACAGCAACAGTTATCATGTGAGCAGTCAGTCAGTTTCATGGTCTCCAAATACAGAATCACATCATGCAACGCGCAGACACAGTAACACAACTCTAACTTACAGCGCTTCTATTGAAACAAATAACTAGGATGGGAAATGGCATAACTTGGCTTTTACAATCACTTGAATACATAAATTTTATATACCTAAAAGTCAGGCCAAAATCTTAGATTGCAGTCATCTGGAAACATTTAGAAAAGCCAAAAAGTATGCATGTACTCATATAACATATGTCCATACTCTCACATATACACATACGTGTATTTTTGTATTTAAAAGTAAAAAAGAAAACATTAATAACAAATAGAATCTTCCCTGACTCTCAGTCCATAAACACATACATTCATACTTTTAAAAGTTCATGGAAAATAGAATTAAAGTTAAGGTACATTTTAATAGACATTAAAAAAAAAAAAAGACTTGTTTATCTGAAAGGCAGAGTTACAGAAGAACAAAGCAGGAACTGCAGCCTGGTCTTCCTTGGGCTGCATGAAGAAGCAAACCCTGACTTCGCCCGTGAGAAATTTACTCTATGAACGTATAATTACTGATGGACCGTTTCTACATTATCACTGCAGTGACATGAACTCTGCCACAGAGATGTCACTACCCTTTGGTTTCAAATTTGGCAAAACTTACATAAATACACAATCTCAACTGAATATGTCATCACCATCACATAAAAATTGTGGCTTATTTGTTTCAAATTCTGCCACCTGCGACATCGGCCGATATTTATAAATTCAAAGTATCATTTGGGGGCCCCGTGTAACGGCCTGATGGACTAATCCTCTGCCTGCAAGTACTGGCATTCCATATGGGTACCTGGTTGCATCTCAGCTGCTCAGTTACAACTCAGCTCCCTGCTGTGACCTGGAAAAGCAGGAGACAGCCCAAAGCTTTGGGATCCAACACACATTGCAAGTCACAAAGCAGTTCCTTGCTCCTGGATTTATGCATGAGTTCCTCCACAGACTCCCTCTCTGATACGCACTGCCCATCCTTCCCCCTCGCTTGCCACTGGCCACAGCACTGACAGCATCCTTAGCATCTGAGACCAGCTTCCTGCCAGCAGCGGCCTGGGAAAAGGAGAGAATCTTCTGAAAAGTCTTCTGAGGACAAAATAAAGAAAATTTGACTTCCTGGAGCACAATGCAGAAAAATGGCATCTGAGAGTTAAGAGAATATGAAATCAGAACACTACTAAAGTAATGCTTTAAATATTCTCATGAAAAATGACTAAAATTGGGCCTGGCGCGATGGCGCAGTGGTTAAGGTCTTTGCTTTGCACGCCCGGGATCCCATATGGTCGCTGGTTCTAGTCCCAGCAGCCCCACTTCCCATCCAGCTCCCTGCCTGTGGCCTGGGAAAGCAGTCAAGGACTGCCCAAGGCCTTGGGACCCTGCGCCCACGAGGGAGACCCGGAAGAGGTTCCTGGCTTCGTACTGGCTCAGCTCCGGCTGTTGCGGCCGCCTGGGAAGTGAATCATCGGACAGAAGATCTTCCTCTCTGTCTCTCCTCTCTATATCCGCCTTTCCAATAAAAAAAATAAATCTTGGGCCCCAGCACGGTGGTGCAGTGGTTAAGGTCCTCACCTTGCATGTCCGGGATCCCATATGGGCGCTGGTTCTAATCCCGGCAGCCCTGCCTCCCATCCAGCTCCCTGCCCGTGGCCTGGGAAAGCAGTCCAGGACGGCCCAAAGATTTGGGACCCTGCACCCGCATGGGAAACCCGGAGGAAGCTCCTGGCTTCGGACCGGCATAGTATCGGCCGTTGTGCTCACTTGGGGAGTGAATCATCGGACAGAAGATCTTCCTCTTTGTCTTTCCTCTCTGTATATCCGCCTTTCCAATAAAAAAATAATAAAAATAAATCTTTAAAAAACAATAAATCTTAAAAAAAAAGAAAAATAACTAAAATTAACTTTTGTTAGTTTATTTTTAAGTTACAAGGGTAGTACTCCAAGCTGTCATAGCTAAATTTTTGCACACAGAGAACCTCTGGGACCGCTCAGGGTCTCAGGCACAGCAACTGCTGGACCTGACACTCCGTCCAGGCGTTTCCGTGTCTCAGTGCCCCACCTTGCTTCTTGTCACATCACACACTCACTGGCTGGGTGACCTTTCTGAGCTAGGGGACTATCAGGAGATTTCAGAAAGTTGAACAAAAATGTAATTAAAAGATCAACTTATTTTAGTGTTACAAATTTGAAACTTTCATTAATATGTATTTTACATTAACAAAATTAAATAAACTTACCTTTTAATTTTCCACTATCTTTTTGAAGTACCTTCCTATTTATTCACTTCCACAACAATATATCAGACAGAAGCTAAATTCCACTAAGTAGACAAATTTCAGGGAACATGAACTGAATTGAAATATTCTTAAAATTAGTCTATCATCCATATGTAAAGTACATTTTAAAAATAAAAACAATTGGTGCAGCCTAATCCTCTGCCTGCTAATGCCAGCATCCCCTATGGACACTGGTTGGTGTCCTGGCTGGCTGTTGCACTTCCAATCCAACTCCCTGTTTCTGGACTGAGAAAGCAGCAGGGCTTGGTTCACGTCGTTGGGCCCTGCCCACAGGGCAGTCCAGGTCAAAGCCCCCAGCTCTGGATCAGCTCAGCTCTTGCCTTGGTCGCCATTAGGGAGTTAACCAGCAGATGAAAAATCTCTGTGTTTCTCCTTCTCTGTAAAATCTGCCTTTCAAATACAAATTTTTTTTAAAAAAATCTTTGAAAAAGTATAGCAACAGGTCGAAAACTATGACAAAGCAACACAAAGAAGCTACTGTTACCTACTGAAAGATCAGAAAGTCTTCAGGGAACAGATACATGGGAACCAAATATTCAGGGAAAGCTTAAAATTAAGTGAAAAATTTTCAATAGTATCCTGGGAAATAGGCTGCAGGTACAACTGGCTTCCCAGGAGGTCTTGTAAGAAAGATGACAATACAGGCCAGGACACCTGGGAGAGGAGCCGTAAATCTACTCAGAACAGGGTAGAGACACTGAGAAACCTGCCAGGAGGCCGCACGCGCTGTCAGCCAGCCCACCATTTGCAGAACGCAACTCAGCAGACAAGAGCAGACAGGAACTCAACCTGTCTCTACATTATTTTTGGCTCTGTATGCTGTACAGTTTTACCCCATCACATTAAAGAATGCTATACAAAACATCTGAAAATGCTACCTATTGCCATGAGAAAACAAACTCTTTGCAAACCTTATTTGCAGGTGTTAAATACTACTCAACATACATAATACTACTAATGGTAAGAAATCTTTTATAATCCAATTGCCATGTAACATAATTTTTTTTTCAAGATTTATTTTTATTGGAAAGGCAGATATACAGAGAAGAGCAGAGACAGAAAGACCTTCAGTCCACTGGCACACTCCCCAAGGAGCCACAACAGCCAGAGCTGTGCAGATCCTACGCCAAAAACCAAGACCTTCTTCCGAGTCTCCCATGTGGGTGGAGGGTCCCAGGAGTTTTGGCTGTCTTTGACTGCTTTCCCAAGCCATGAAAAGGAAGCTAGATGGGAAGTGCAGCAGCCACGATATGAACTAGCACCCATATGGGATCCTGGTACATGCCAGGCAAGGACTTTAGCCACTAGCCTATCGCACCAAGCCATTTTTTAAAAATAATTTTTTTATCATATTTTTTACAATCTTTACATAATTAATTAGGGTAAAAAGGTTCAAGGGCTATAGGAAAGTGGGTAAGACTATTATTTCCCATATTGTTTCCTTCATGTTTAAAGGGGGGTATTAAGGGAGAAGCCCCACCCAATTTCCCACCCTCCCCAGGTCCAGGATGTAGGGCATGCTCTGAGGTTCTTGCTCAAGTAGTTCTGATAGTTCACCAGTTATGAATCGCTGCCAATCTTGCCACTCCAAGCACTATGAGGTCTTTGAAGAATCCACTGATTAACACAGTCCATCATGGAGTCTCTGCCCCGTATTTCACTGCCAACATATAGCTGAGATGGTTGATTGCCCTATTCGACTTCTCTCTTTTCTTGGTTAGGGTTCTGAGTCCAGCATTTCGGTTGGAGAGATCTCCAAAGAAATTTTGTCTGAAGTGTTCTCAGACCAGATTCTTGTATGTGCTGGCCAGTGCAGGGCCTGGCACAGTCCATCACCCTGATCAGCTGGTGGTTGCAATCGCTGGGTTGGTTCTGTTTTCAGCCCCGCCTTCCACTGGAACCAATGGGTGTTTTCTAATACGCGTGGAAATATCATGTCAGAAGACAGTACAAGTTCCGGCGTGGCAGCCTAGTGGGTAGAGTCTTCATCTTGAATGTGCCAGGATCTCATATGGGCACCAGTTCTAATCCCGGCAGCCCTGCTTCCCATCTAGCCCCCTGCTTGCGGCCTGGGAAAGCAGTCGAAGAGGGCCCAAAGCTTTGACACCCACGTGGGAGATCTGCAAAAATCTCCTTGCTCCTGGCTTCAGAATGGCTCAGTTCCAGCCATTGCAGCTGCTCGGGGAGTGAACCATCAGACAGAAGATCTTCCTCTGTCTCTCCTCCTCTCTGTATTATCTGCCTTTCCAATAAAATAAATTAATTTTTTAAAAAAAGATGACACTAGAGCTATCATAAGTCTTCAAAACTGACAATGATAATTAAAACAACACTGCTCACTTTCTGGAAGAAAAAATAGATTACACCAAAATTATTAATAAAGCAAGGGATAATAGAAGTACAAAATGACAGTGATCTGCAAAATTCCTAAGTGTGCCTTTCACGCAGCCACCTTGGTCATAGTCGAGGCTGTTCTTTTGAATTCAATTGCTCACCCTTGTACTTTTCTCCCAAGAAGTCATCAGGATCCCACAGAGCAGATGCTGAACTGCAAAAAACACACTGTCAGCACAGACTTAGAAGAAAGTGACTTTGCTGAGCTCTGGTGTCTGACACAGTCATTTTTGCAATTATATTTGTTCCAATAATAAATCAAAACACTGGTTATGACTATTCCATATTATTTAAAGGAGACAAGAAAATATGCCTTTAATGGACTATCCAAGTTCATTTTCCAAACTTTAGTTGATATGAGAAGCTTTTCAAACAGTTCTTTGTTTATAATATACCCAAAAGTAAAAATCACCACCCTACGTAAAATATACACACAGGGCTAGCATGTTGAGGCATGACTAAGGTTTCTGAAGGTTAATACACAAGGCCAAATTAATACCATTCATCTAAAAATTGTCACTAATACTCAACTTATTTTTGTTCTAAATTATGCTAAGCATAATATTTAAATGATAACCCCATTAACTGTCATTTAGAAAAATAATAATTTATCTCCAAAGCATACATTTTTCTAAATTGGAAAGCATTTAGAATGGTAGCACTGTTACAGGCAACAAGAGGAGTTCCAATAATGTTAAAACAACGCCATCTCCACAGCACAGTACCTTTTGAACACAGAGTATAAAACTAAAAAGAAAACATGCTTTGCTTTATGAGTTGAAAGACATAAGGAAGAGGCCAGCACTGTGGTACAGTGGGTAAAGTCAAAGTTAGCTCAATGTTGGTATTTCATATAGGAATGCCAGTTTGATTCCCAGCTACGTTTGCAATCTAGCTCCCTGCAAATGCTCCCAGGACAGCAGTGGAGTATTATGGTCCAGGGACCAGAGTCCCTGCGAATGCTCCCAGGACAGCAGTGGAGTATTATGGTCCAGGGACCAGAGTCCCTGCAAATGCTCCCAGGACAGCAGAGGAGAATGGTCCAGGGACCAGAGTCCCTGCAAATGCTCCCGGGACAGCAGTGGAGAATGGTCCAGGGACCAGAGTCCCTGCAAATGCTCCCAGGATAGCAGTGGAGAATGGTCCAGGGACCGGGCTCCCTGCGAATGCTCCCGGGACAGCAGAGGAGAATGGTCCAGGGACCAGAGTCCCTGTGAATGCTCCCGGGACAGCAGAGGAGAATGGTCCAGGGACCAGAGTCCCTGCGAATGCTCCCAGGACAGCAGAGGAGAATGGTCCAGGGACCGGGGTCCCTGCGAATGCTCCCAGGACAGCAGAGGAGAATGGTCCAGGGACCAGAGTCCCTGCAAATGCTCCCAGAGCAGCAGATTGAGTATGGTCCAGGGACCGGGGTCACTGCTACCTGGGTGGGAGTCCATGATGGAGGTACAAGTTCATGGCTTCAGCTTGGTCCACCAGCTAGAGCTGTCCGGGCCATTCTGGGAGTAAGCTAGCCAGTGAAGATGTCTTCATCTCTTTGTTTCGCTCGCTCTCTCACTTTCCCTCCCTCCTTCCTTTTCTTTGGCCATCACTCTTGCTCTGGCTCTCTTTTACTCTATCAAATAAATATCTTAAAAAAAAAAAAAGAAAAAGAAAAAACTAGAAAATATTAGAAGACACGAGGGCAGAAAAGCAACACTTTTCTGAAATAAAGTTTTCCATATTAAAAAGTCAAATGCTACTTATTAAGGTTAATACATCAGGACAAAACAACCTCAACCAAAGTTTACAGTGCCAAAGTCACATCTGCCTATGGAAAATCTGTAAGAAATAACTAATATATATTTAAACAAATAGCTTCGTTGTCTAGTGCCATGTTAGGTACTGCTTTGAACCCCAGGGGAAACTGCCTTCCCTGCCCATCCCAATTTCAAGGGCCAGTTCCTCTTCGCAGGCTCAAGGTCCCTCCTTGACTCTCACACCCATGTCCTGCTCATATCCTGAACCAGAATCTCCTCCATGTTTTAGCGAAACCTGGGATATCCTGGGTCCATCAACCCTACGTCCGCTATTGGGAAGTCAGCTGACTAGCCACCTTGATTTCCCTTTGCCTTGGAAAAAGGCATTGGCACAGGTGACAGGGATTAGGACAGAGATGTCCATTTGGTAGAGGTACGAGTAAGGGATGCCGTTACATTAATCTGCCAAACAAAAAACCAAAATTAAAAATGGACATTGGGACCAGCCTGTTAAAACAACATATACCACTGCCCCATCACCAGTGTCCCTACTTTAGGTGCAAGTTTAAGTCTCAGTTGCTTCTCATCTGATCTAGTTTCCTGATTATGGCCGTATGGAAAAGCAAAGAAAACGTCCCAAGAACTCAGGCCCCTGCCAACCACATATGAGACCCAGATGGAGTTCCTGGCTCCTGCCTTCAGCCTGGCGCAGAACCAGCCAGTGCATCCATCACTATCTATGACTTTCTTTCTCTCCCTCTCTCCGGAACTTTGTCTCACAAATAAATAGATTTTAAAAAAATCTGAACGTTAATTAAAATCTAACTCATACATAGTGAACCTCATTTTGCCGTTCCAGTCTAACATGGCACCAGAACAAATAGTGTGCCTTCTCCTAAACACTTCTCAATCATCTAGCAAACAAAGCCCTTATCATTCGGTCTGCTTAGGATGACTGCTAGTGATTCGAACTACGTGAGATTGACTATTCTATTTATAGAGCAAATTTTCCCATCCTCCATTCAAATCCACAAAATTTACTTTAAATGTAGAGAACAAAGCTGGAACACAATGACTAAGTCATTTGATTGTCACTTCCGTGCAGCTTTGGCCAAAGTGTCTATCTGGGGAGTGAAGGAGCAGACAGCAGTTTGCCCCCCCCCCCCGTTGCTCTTTCGGGTTAAATAAATAAATATTTTAAAAGGGGGGAAAAAAAGGAGGAGTAGGAGGCACAGACTACTACTACACCAAGAAAGTTTAAAAGCTTTCATTTTAACTTAACAGGATTAATGAATGAAACCTAAACATGAAAACTTAAACATTGTGTTAATACTGAAATTAAAATTTAACCTTCCAAAATCAAAAGTGAATCGTAAATATACAGGCAAAAGCACAAAACAGCTTTCAAAGTGGCATTATTTAAATGGTTCGCATGCATGTCAGTAACACTTCAGCGTCAAACTGAATAGGAAAACTTCCTTGCCTCCACAGGCTTCCACTTCAAGAAGCACCTATAGAAAGGCTAGAGACACATAATGCTCGCCGATGTGACAGGATTATCTCAAAAACCAATTATATCTGTTCATTCGCCTTTGCTTAATTAAAGCAAAAGGCATCAAAATCTTTCTCAGCAGTGACCAAGTGGAAGCTGCCTAGCACACACACAGTAATTAACTTCACCTATCACTGAAGCGCACCGGTCACTCCAGCGTGGCACACTATCAACACTCAGAATCAGTGCTACCAGGCCCCCATCTCACAGCAGTGAGACTGAGCGACGCCAGCTGGGAAGGGGCAGGCTCTCCTGTCCCTGCTGGACCAACACCAATGCAACTAGCCATTCAGTCACTGTACTCCAACACCTCACCAATATCAGGGACCTCAAGTACAGAGTTCCTTGCCAAGGTAATCAGCTTTTACACATCTTGCACCTAAGTGCACCTAATGAGGGCTCGTGGTCTCAGTTTACTTTTACAAAGAGCAATATATAACACAGATTCTTAAATACCTAAACAGTAAGCTTTAAGTTCTAAAAAAAAAAAAAAAAAAAAACATTAGTTTCTGAAGTTTCAGTGAAATCACTCCATATAATTCCATTCAAGGGGTATACACTTGGATGATTTCAAATGTGCTTAATTCAACCTAAAAAACTGATGTTTATTTCATTTCTGAATATTAAATTTAATCATTTACGCCAATTCATCTGATATTTGTGTGTTTTATAGGAATATATTTAAAGTGTAAAATCATTTGAATATACATAGCTTAAAGTCATATATTCATTATTCCCCCTTAAGTTCAAGCATATTTTGTTATTCTCCTAAAGGATCAAAAATTCTGTTGCCAAGACGTTATTTTGAGGTCTTTCACTTTCACCAAGTAAGACACCAAACCATAAGGGACGAATATCAGCAAATTCCCCGCGACAGGCCCTCAGCTTGCAGAGGTAATGCAGCTGACAAACCTTGATGCGCCATGCCCGGGCACATTATGTTCATGTCGTGTGTACATCTGGGCACCCTTTATGGCGATGCAGCAAACAGCCAATCATTTATTCCACTCTAATTAGCACACATGTAAATCCTCACCAATCAAGCCGCGCATGGGGTTACTATTGTGGCAGCCATACAGCAAGCTGGCAGAGCCTAGGAAGGAGCAAGAGCAGACGCTCCTGGGCCTCGTGTGAGCCTGCCGTCACACCAGCCGACTCGCCCGGAAAGCTGCAACCAGCTCTCCCTTTCAGAACTGATCACAGAGGCCAAAAAGAAAAAGGTCAACAGGCAAAATGCTGAGTGGCCTAGTCTTTGATTGTTTTTGTCCTTCTGATTCGAGGAAGACACCTGAAGCAATCTGCTTTGCTTTTACTTTAAAGTACAACAGCCATTAGGAGTAAGTCATAAAAGTTATAAACAAATTGCATATGAGTATACTAGAAATATTTGAAAATATTTTTAAGAATAAAACTCAATCACACACAGAAAGCAATGAGATACAAACCTATGTATCTCTGGATGAAATGCCAGGGTGCCTGTAGATATCTACAGTGTGTGCTAGAAGCTGATTTCTTATTTCCTTTCATTACTGCATGTGATTAAATTAATTTTGCATGCCAAATTGTCAAAAGCAATAAGTGCACACTCAAACAAAAATGCGTTAACTTCACTAAAAATGGAAATTGATAGAGAGATAGCATCCAGTTTGGGATTTTGCTGTTATAATTTCTGTCATTTCCTTTGCTATAGTGAAATTCTACTTGCTGCCTTTACATAAAACATAAGAACAATTTACCAAATCAAAAAAATTGATCAAAGTTAGAGATTTCTGCAAGTAAATGCCAATGCTGTATCAATACTTACATTTGGTTTTATCAAAATAGTTTTCCCAAATTTATACTGCTTTTGAACATTCATATAACTATCTATATAACGTACATTTTTCAAATGGTGAGAAATTCATTAAACAAATACTTATTCAATGCTGTTTACATGTTAGAACTCTACAAATCTCTAGCAGATGTTACACAAGACAAAAAGTAAGAAATAGTAAAGTGTAACATGGAGCCAATGGAATTAAAAGATGAGCCTCTTTGGGAGAGGAAATGTGTTACATCCACACACATTCATTAAATCCAATACAAAAATGACCTAAATGACTTCAAAGGGACAATCTCCCTGAAGTAAGGCGACAGCCAGAACTGGCTCTTTGGTGTAGAAATGAGCGTCCTTTCGAGTGCCCAGCGTCACGGAGTGCTTAAGCTGGACACTTGGGCCTGGCTCCAGCTCCCTGCTAGTGAGCATACTGGGCAGCAGCCATGCTGGCTCCAGGCACAGGCTGCCTGCCAGCCATGCAGGAGTCCTGAGCTGACCGCCCTCCGTCCAGCACCGGCCGATGGCCTTCCACCAGACGGCAACAGCCGACAAACCTCTTCCAACAGCCGACAAACCTCTTCCCCACCCCACAATAAGCAATTTTGTTTTTGAAAGCTTACTAATGAAGGCACAAAGAGTTAACTTACTTAGCAACAACTTACTAAGTCTTTTGAAATATGTTAGGAATTTTAGATAAATAAATCCTTTGTCTCTGTGAAATCAACAGTGTATCTGCGGAGAAATGATAGGAGCAGCACCAACTGGACTACATGAGGCTCGCTCCGCCAGGTCCAGGAGGCGGGACAACTGCAGCAGCTAGGCCCTCCCTGCCCCCAGAAGACACAGCAGGGGTCACTTCAACAATCACCCCACCCAAATTCAATTACTCTCCTTCTTGTTCTCTCTGTCATGTTGTCCTCCTAAATATTCATCACCCTCTAACATTCTCTTCCCCTAATCTTCAAAAATATAAACATTAGCATCTCACACCATAACAGAAAAGGACCAGAATAATGAAAAATCCCACTGCAGAGGGCCTGCATGTGGCTGTGCGAGTGAAGCTGCCATCTCTTATCAGAGTGTTATCCCCAAAAGCTACTCTTCAGATTCAGTTTCTTGTTGGGAAGGCAGCAAAAATGACCTAAACAGGCCCAGTAGCGTGGCCTAGCGGCTAAAGTCCTCGCCCGGAACCCACCAGTTTCCCATATGGGCTCTGGTTCTAACCCCGGAAGCTCCACTTCCCATCCAGCTCCCTGGTGGCCTGGGAAAGCAGTGGAGGACAGCCCAAGGCTTTGAGACCCTGCACCCCTGTGAGAGACCTGAAAGAAGTTCCTGGATCCTGGCTTCAGATCGGTGCAGCACTGGCCGTTGTGTTCACTTGGGGAGTGAATCATTAGACAGAAGATCTTCCTCTCTGTCTCTCCTCCTCTCTGTACATCTGACTTTCCAATAAATAAATAAATAAATCTTTTTTAAAAAATGACCTAAACACTGGGATAGAGCTCCTTGTTCCTGGCTTCAGTCACAGCTCAACCATGGCCAACGCTGCCATTTTAGAAGTGAACCAGTGGAAGCACATTGCAATGAGTATACATGAATAGTCTGAGTAAGAAGGTACAGGTAATGAGGAGAAAAACAGGACTAGATAGTTGGATCTACATTATTCCTAATCTTTGAATGGAAAAGGAAAATAAGAAAATGAGATTAAGTAGCTGACAAGAACACTGGCTCACAGACAAACAGTTCAGACAGCTAGAAAAAGCACGGACGACCCTTTGACCTACAAACAGTAACTGCGATTTCGTGTTACAGGTACGAGATTGTTCTCACCTGCGAGAGAGAGTTCACATCTCTCACAAGACCTTATTTAACCCATTTCTTTTAATTTTCAAATTGTCAAAAGTGCCCAGCGTTTGTTTTCTATCTACCTACAAGATAGAAGCTGTTAATTTCTAGGTATATCTCGACTGATTTAATCACTTATAAAGGACAAAAATACGGAATTGCCAATGTAAAGGAATTCTGAGTTTTACTACACTAAAAGTGTTAGCTCAAGCCCAGTGTGGTAGCCTAGAGGCTAAATTTTCTCCTTGTATCTGCCAAGATCCTATATAGGCACCAGTTCATACCCTGGCTGGTCCACTTCCTTTCTAGCTCCCTGCTTGTGGCCTGGGAAAGCAGTAGAGGACGACTTAAAGCCTAGGACCATGAAAATGTGTGGGAAACCTAGAAGAAGCTCAGGCTCCTAGCTCAGCTCCGTCCATTGCGGCCACTTGGGGTGTGAACCATTGGATGGAGATCCTTCTCTCTGTCTCTCATCCTCTTTGTCTCTCCTTCTCTCTGTAAACCTGATTTTCCAATCAAAATAATATATAAACCTTATAAAAAAATGTTACTCATAAAATCAGGCAAAATGAAATAAGGCAAAATTAAACTCAAAATCACAAAAATATACTTAAATTAGTTTTTGTAAATACATGCTAATATAGCTACAAATGAAAAACTATATATAAGACATTTTACTTATCTATTTCATCTAAAAGAGCCGTGTGAAGTCATCTATTACATCTAAGGAAACATTACAGAAGAACACAGTATCTTAAAAATTTAGCATTTTTTTTGCCACATTTACCAAGGACATCATATGCAACTAAATTAGACATCACAATGGCCAATGTGCTCCCATTAACTTTTTTTTTTAACAGATTTACTTACTTATTTGTAACCCATACTTAGGGAAAAAAAAGGGGGAGGGAAAGAGAACGATCCTCCACCTATTGGTTCACTCCCAAAGTGGCTACAAAGGTGGAGACCAGGCCCAAACGAAGTCAGGAGGTAAGAATTTCTTCAAGGCCTCCCACATGGATGCAGGAACTTAAGCAATTGGGGTACCCTCCAGTTCGTTCTCAAACACACTAACAGGAGCTGAACTGGAAGTGGAGAAGCCAGGAGATAAACAGTTTTCCATAATGGTTTCCTACCATGCCCACATCACAAGCAGTCACACAGGCTGAAAAGCTTCCCATCAGCTGCCTCACCAGGTTTCTCTGTTGTTATACTCACAGGCACGAGCCAGGACAGGTATAAATGCAGCTAAGCAGGTACTCAACCAATGCTTTCACAGGCACATTAGCAGGGAACTGGATGAGAAGCGGAGCAACCATGAGGTGAACATGCAGATAAGGGATGTGATGCCACAAGCAGCAGCTTAACTCACTGTATAATTCCAACCCCTCAACTGGATGGAGGGAGGGAGGGAGGGAAGGAGGGAGGGAGAAAAGGAAAGGAAATGAAACGAAAAAGGAAAGAAAAGAAAAGAAAAGAAAAAAGGGAGGAAAAAAAACCGTCTGGAGCCAGTGCAGTGGCTCAACAGGCTAACGCTATTCCTTTAGCTGGAGCAGGGCCAGTTCCTGTCCCAGCTGCTCTTGGTCAAGGTTTGGGAAAGCAGTGGGGAATAGTATGTCTCTGGGACCTGCACCCCTGTGGGAGGCACAGAAGAAGCTCCAGCTGTTGCCACCATTTGAGAAGTGAACCAGCAGATGGAAGATCTTTCCCTCTGTCTCTCCTCTGTAAATCTGCTTTCTACTAGAAATAAATTCATCATAAAAAACCTTCTGTGTATCACTGGTCTTCCCCCAATTCAAAGCAGCATATTCACTGTAAGAATCAGTAAATTAACATTACTTAGAAAAATGTTAAGTGTTTATCAGGTTAAAATAAAAATTTTTATCAGTTTAAACATGTTAATCTCACATAATAAATTTCAATGTTCCTGAACCACTACAAAAAAACGAGTGCTTGCCTATTAAAGTGTATATATTTTGGGTATCTTCCACTATGAACACCAAAGATACAAAGTATTTGACAAGAAATTCAACCAACCTCTCTCTCCTTCTCTCTCTTTCTCTCTCTCACATACATATAACATGTGTGTAAGCCTACTTCTTATCCCCAAGCTGAACCCAAAGCTTTCTTTTTTTTTTTTAAGATTTATTTTATTTTTCTTGGAAAGGCAGATATACAGAGAGGAGAGACAGAGAGGAAGATCTTCCATCGA
The DNA here is from genome assembly GCF_017591425.1 of Ochotona curzoniae. Taxonomy (NCBI): domain Eukaryota; kingdom Metazoa; phylum Chordata; class Mammalia; order Lagomorpha; family Ochotonidae; genus Ochotona; species Ochotona curzoniae. The sequence goes on along the minus strand of NW_024466218.1, from coordinate 37,194,211 downwards.
ATGATTCACTCCCCAAGTGAGCGCAACGGTCAATGCTATGCCAATCCGAAGCCAGGAGCCTCTTCCAGGTCTCCCACGCTGGTGCAGGGTCCCAAAGCTTTGGGCCGTCCTTGACTGCTTTCCCAGGCCACAAGCAGGGAGCTGGATGGGAGGCGGGGCTGCCAGGATTAGAACTGGCGCCCATATGGGATCCCGGACATGCAAGGCGAGGACCTTAACCACTGCGCCACCGCGCCGGGCCCCCCCAAAGCTTTCTTTACAGGACCCCATGGTATCACCTGAAAAAATAATGCAGATAGAGACAAACTGCATGAGCTCAGCAGTCGCCCCAAGCCTCAATGCTCCAATTTACCCCACTGGAAGGGCACCCAGAACTGGACAGTCACACTCCCTCTCCTACGGGCATGTGCAGAACAACGGCAGCTGACATGACACCCTGCAGTAGGCTATTTGCATGCCAAGTTAAAACATAATCAAGTTGAGTCATAAACTCATTAGAGCTTTGAATTTTAAGAGGCAAAAATCAATCGAATATACAGGATTAAACTGAAGTCAGAAGCCGTCACAGGTACATTAGATGTCCAATATCAGTATCAAAACTGGTGAACATCCTCCTATGGCTCAATAATGCCTAGGGAGGAGTAAGAGGCTTCTTACTTGCTTGGTTTGGTTTCTTGATCTGGTTACTAATTATACAAGTACGAAAGCAGAAAGGAGAGGCAAGGCAAGGAGAGGAACTATTTCCTGCATGTCCAGGAGAGGCAGTGTGCAGGCACTCACTGTGGCCCCTACATTCACCTCCTCTCCTAAAATTACTCTACCACTGTAAACTAACCATGTGGGGACTAGTTCTTCACCTTGGAAATTAAGGTAGAGAAGAATGACCTTTAAGGAGGATAATACAGTTATAACCTGGAAAGAGATGGTAAGGCAGGCCTCAGAGGAAAGATAATTATGGCAAAGACTTCAAGAAAATGAAATATTAAAATTAACTGGACTTGCCCTTGCTGGAAGAGGGTGGCAAGTGCTGACATCACACAGAAGGCTCAGCAGCGGCCTGGGCTTCCTGCCTTCTTAGGATGTGATGCAGTGTGGACCTGCAGAAAATGCCACATCTCTGCCAGGACAGAAACAGCTCATTGTGAATTGATTAGGAATTTTTAACCACAAAACTGATCTCATTCAAGGAGCAAATTTTATATCTAAGAGTACTAATATAACTTGCTGAAAAATTAACTTGCATAGACACAAAGAAAATAAGAAGAGCTAGAAAAAAAACAGGTTTATAAAATTTAATAAACTTAAATTACAACAAAATATTTCCTGCTCCACAAAACATAGTTTATTATCCACTGTCTAGAGGAAATAGAATGATGTAAAGTATGAATGATCTTATATGTCTGATGCACATTTACACAGTATTGTAACCAAACTGAAGCGAAAGGAGCATGGCGCGGATCATATTGCAAGCGGTCGGGGCAAGGATGACGTCCGTAATTCAGATTCGTGTTTTGAGGCAGCCTTAATTTTCGCAGAAGAACATATGCACATAAAGTTATCTCAAGAGGACCACCACCCACAAATTCCTCCAGTGTTTCAACAAAATAACGATTACAAAAATATTAGAAAATCTGTGATTTAATATAGCTTTTAGTACTTTAATTATAAATAATCTCACACAAAAACCTACAGAACAATAGAAAAACACCTGCTTAGATCTGTCCAAATCTAGCAAATGAAGGACTAAAACCAGCCTGCTTCTCAGTAACTGTTAAGTGCCAGGATTGTAACCAAAGCAACTTACCTCACCCTTGTGTAATCTCTGATTATCCACCCCACTGGAAACTGATAAAACTTTACTAGGGCGGGTACTAGGACATATTTCTAAACATGAAAACTGTAGAAAAATCAAAAAAAAAATATTTCCAATATTTACTTGTTTACTTATTTGCTTGCTTATCCAGTTACCTATCTGAGCCACACAGCTGGCCCCCGGCTGCCATCGCCATCGGCCGGCTCACCTGCTAGATGACTGCAACAGCCAGGCCAGGGCGAGGCCACGCTGCAGGCAAGGTGCCACAAAGAGGACCAGAGTTGGACTGGAACCCAGGCATCCCAAGAATCTAAGTCACAAACCTAAGCACTTGCCCAGCTCTTATTAAAAAGAACAAATTAAACCAACTTTTAAGATTGACAACATTATTTTCATACAAAGGAGTATAAAAACAATATTTCTAGGAAACTTAAAACATGAAACCAGCAACATGTCTTACTGATTATTTCCTTATCTGTAATTATGAGTGACCACACAGCAGACCTTAATTTTGCGATGAAATACACAAAAAAGATTCATTTACATCTTAAATGCAGCCACAGCCAGAACTACAAACAACCATTAACAAATGATTTGGGGGAAAAAAATCTGAGTGAAGAAGGTAAAGGAAGGAAACTGAAGACTAAGAACTAAAGAAAATCTCCAAAGGGCACACGGTCAACACATAGAAACCCATTCTTTCTAAAACTCTTTCTCCTTTCTAAATGCTCGTATTGATTGTGTGTGTGCTGGATTGCTTGCTTGGGAGAAGTGATGAGGAGATGCAAAGATCATCAGTGTGGCAAATACATATCAATTTATACATCCCCCAAGACCTGCTATCGATGACGTCATAAAAACTTGGGCATTTTCCCAAAATCAATAATTATCAGAGTCTATGTCATTCTCACCTAAAAGAGGACAACTGCTCAAACATCCTTGCTGCTCTTTGTTTGGTGAATGCCTAGCAAACTGTTCAACATCAGACACAAGACAAACCAGAGACAGCACGACTAGGAAGGGCTGCACTTCCTCAGCCAAACAGAGCAGACCCTGCTTTCAGCACCGAAGACCGCGTGGTCTCAAACATGCAAACATAACTCCCACCAGTATGAATCACTACCAAGGAACATGATTAACTCAGACAGCTTAGTTAAAGATTGGAAAAATAGATATAGATTATTTAAAATGAAATATTCATTTAGAAGTTTGCCAAATCACAAAACTGAATATTTTAGATGGCTCATATTTCCTTGAGTTCCAAAGTCCAAAGATTATTAAGTAAAAAGTTCTAAGAGTTCAAAACCTTGGCAACTACCATTACTTTTTTTTTAAAGATTTATTTATTTTTATTACAAAGTCAGTTATACAGAGAGGAGGAGAGACAGAGAGGAAGATCTTCCATCCGATGATTCACTCCCCAAGTGAGTACAACGGCCAGTGCTGCGCCAATCCAAAGCCAGGAACTAGGAACCTCTTCCGGGTCTCCCACACAGGTGCAGGGTCCCAAAGCTTTGGACCGTCCTTGACTGCTTTCCCAGGCCACAAGCAGGGAGCTGGATGAGAAGTGGAGCTTCCGGGATTAGAACTGGTGCCCATATGGGATCAAGGTGCGTTCCGGGCGAGGACTTTAGCCACTAGGCCACGCCACCAGGCCGGGCAACTACCATTACTATGGTTGTGAATCCATTAGGCTCAAAGGAGGAAAAAAAACATCTTACCAAATGAAATAACTGGCCACCTTGGACAATTCTATGTATTTCTGCATTCTCAACCTGTATATAATGAATAAATGTAATCCATTATGCTGATATGATATTAGAAGTGACTAAGTCACAACTGGATATTATTTTTCTCTATAACTGTTTGTCTTACCAGGAATTTTAATCTACAATAAATTCTACATCCATTAAAAGTCTTAGGCCATTGATTTATGCCTTAATTCAGACATGCTGAGCTCTTCAAAACAAATGTTCTAAAACAGCATGCATTGCAAATTGCAATTCTAACATAAAATAAATGCTAAAATGTTAGCATCTTTCCTGAGTATACTGTAGAGTATTAATTGTTGGTCTTGGTAATGCAGCTTATTAGTTTTGCATAATTTAAGTTTTAATTCATCGTTTAATTTTTAATTAAGTAGTTTTTTTCTTCAAGATGTGCTTTCTGCTTAACTGTTACTTAGCTACTGAACATAGTAAATATAAAACCATTGTAAAGTATTAATACGTGACACTGTCATGTTAGAATTTCTTTGATCTCACAAAGATGAAAACAATCATAACAGTTTATATCGTAAAAAACTAACAGCCATTTAAATTTATCATTAAAAATTGAATAATTTAAGGTCAGAGAAAATGCTTAGGAAAACTACAGATCTGAATACAAAAGTACAACAAAATAATTTCCTCTACAAAGAAAATCTTACATATTTTTGCTACAAAAAATTAAGCATCTTTTTGGAGTATCATCCTCCACATTAAAATAAAATTTGTATTTTATACTCCTATGAAAACTACCGGGACACATACTGGGGTATGTACCGAAGGATACATATTCTTCTCACAGGAGTACGAGGGTATACAGCATTGCCCACTCCACAGAAAATGAAAAAGCTAATACGAATGGAGAAAAATCCAGGGAGGTTGATGAGGGAAATGCTTAACTTGCAAGTCAAGCGATGAGTGCAGACAGAGGTCCAATTAGCATCCTAAAGTTATGACTACAGTGAGAAGCGCCACCGAACTGCTCTACCACAGCCGCCTCGGGAGGAAACACTCCAAAGCAGCGGTCATTACCAGAGCACGAAGCTTCATCATCCGCAGACCTTCATTAAAAAAGCATATTCCAATAAACTTTTGTGGGTTATTATTTTATTCAGTATAGTGGTTTCAACTGTGCCTTTGTTTTTTTATGTGTTGAATGGCCTCGATGTGATGAAATTGGAAAAGGACGTCGCAGAGGGAATCTACTTCCCAGTCACCACCCAGCCCAGCCTGACGGTCACGATCAGGACACAGGCACTTCGGCACGGACCTTCTCCATCCTACCACCACATCCCAAGCCCTGCCCCCATGCCCCGTCCTGATCAAACGCCACACGCGTCTACACATCTGCTTCTACCATTCCACTGTTCCCTTCTTGTTTAGAAATGGCACTGATGAGAAAAACTGCATTGAGCCTTTTTAAGAGCAACATTCTCACAACATTCTCAACATTCTCAAAATGAAATAGATTTACATGTAAATTTTCATTCTTCCCCAAAGTGGTATTTTCAGCATGAGATCCAGCATATCCGGTACAGTTGTTAAGAAACAAAACTGTTTAAGTTAGAGGGGTTCCTCTGGAGAACAGGGACCTTTCATGTTCTGAATTACACACTTATTTATTATTTGAATTTATATGAACATGCTGTTTGGGGAAATAGGAAAAAGATGAATTATTTCTCAACAGAAAGGTTTAATTAAAAGTCTATCAAAAAGAAACAAAGCCGGGCATCAGACACGACCTCTCCCACACTGGCTTTTTTCTTTTACACTCAGAGCCAGCACCCCTCATCCCATCAACACTCCCCCTCTTGCATGTGTGGCTAACACAAGCTACAGGAAGTGCTTGGGAAGAGCAGGCTCAGAGCAAAGCACTCTGCCCCGCAGGGAAGCACGGCTTAGTGATCCAGCAGTGGAGTTACTATGTCATCACATCATGGAAGCAAAAACCAAACTACAAGACCATCTTTCCTTCAAGTGAAAAATAGTACCACATTGCATCCCGTAATATATGTATGCATATTTCCTATCGTAAATGTTTGTAAAACAAGTCATCAATGTAGATACAGAAAATTAACATCTCTATTTCGCAAATTAGGAAACCAATTACCAGTTGAGAACAGATGAACACACTTAGCAAAATATCATGGAAAAGGAAGGGGAAAATTAATATGTTCTTCTGGAGGTTGAGTAATGCATAAGTATATATTAATGGATAAATTGGTCCTCGCACCAAACAATATCCACAACGTGTGGGTCATATGCTTAAGCAATAGGAAAGTATATTAGATGTAAAAAAGAAATTTATTTAAACATAAGTCACAAACTGAGTATGAAAAGCAGATTAGACAGAGGAACTTTGAAAGAATGAAAAGTCGGCAATGGCACAGTGGTTAAGGTCCTCGCCTTGCACACCCGGGATCCCAGATGGGCGCCGGTTCTAATCCCGGCAGCCCCACTTCCCTTCCAGCTCCCTGCCTGTGGCCTGGGAAAGTAGTCGAGGACGGTCCAAAGGTTTGGGACCCTGCACCCGCATGGGAGACCCGGAAGAGGCTCCTGGCTTCGGATTGGCATAGTATCGGCTGTTGCACTCACTTGGGGAGTGAATCATCGGACGGAAGATCTTCCTCTCTGTCTCTCCTCTCTATATATCCGCCTTTCCAATGAAAAAATATAAATAAATCTTTAAAAAAAAATGAAAAATCAGGAAAACCATGTTTTGGTATGTACCCTTTAAGCATGTTCCCACTGCCAACAGAGGATTCTGAACACCGGCTTGCAAGCCCTAATTTGCATCTGGGCTAGAGATGGAAGGAAGCAAGGCATAGTACACCTGAGAGAGTTCCTCAAACAGAAGGCTCATCAGAGTAAAAAAGGCATTTTCTCCAATGTATATTAATAGCTAATCTTTCTTTCTAAACCTTCCACATTTTCTATCCCAAAGTAATCCTTACAAGCAATTCAATGAAAAATCAACAACAGTTTACCATGGCAAGCAATTCCAACTATGACCTCTCATCAAAAGCACAGAAAGGAACCTAACAGATACACAGCCCAGAATCTCCAGCTGACTGCCTGGCCTCCATGGAATGGAGAAGATGGGAAAACATGGAGGCTGAGATGACACTTCCAAGGAGCAGGCATAGAAACAATGATTGGCAGCTCCAAGCCCAGGCACTTCCCCGAAGGAAAAAGCCTGAAGCAGTCAGGAAATGGTAAAAAAGATCTTTTGCCCCCAGAAAAAGTGAGCCATCACACCTTCTGGAGGAGGAGCAGAGTCCAACACCCAGGTCTCATTGGGGACATCAGTCACCTTCTTGCCTCTAAAACAGAGAGAATAACAAAGAAACGACCATAGCCTTCCATATCAGCCACGGCAGAAGCAGCACAAAATCCACCAAGACCAACACTACTGGAGTGCACTCTGAGAGAGCCCGCAGAGGATTTGTGTCATGACTTGAAACTCAAGAAGATAGTGTCACAGTGTCACAGAGTCCTTGTCTCAACTACCAGATGAGCACAGCAAGAAAACCACCAAGCCTGAGAACAAAAGCAGGCTGCAGTCTAGGGGAAGCCAAGGCCCAAGGACACTGGAAGGTGCCAAACAATCACTAGTAGCAGTACTGTGTTCTGGTCATGACAGACTTGACTGAGAGATGATTTGGAAGTAGGTGGTGATTAATTTGGTGCACTTGAAGATACCAAACTATAAATATTAGTAGTAGTACCAACTATTAATAAGACACTCACACAGCTCAACTCTCATACTAACAATCTCTCATTACCAGGTATAATTATTACTTAATGTAGTTTCTGCTGGTCTACAAGCAATGTCAATCATGCAAACAGAAATTACAACATATAGAGGCAGGCATTCATTCAATTTTTAAATGGCCCCTAAAGAGACCTGCCTGTTGGAACCAGTGCAATGGCTCAACTAACTAATCCTCTGCCTGCAATTGTCAGCATCCCATATGGGCATGGGCTTCAGTCCCAGCTGCTACATTTCCAACCCAGCTACCTGCTGGTGGCCTACCAGCGGAGAATGGCTCAAACTTTGGAACCCTGCACCTGTATGGAGACCCAGAAGAGGCTTCCAATTCCTAACTGGCTCAGCTATGGCTATTTCAGCAATCTGGGGAGTGAACCAGCAAATCTGTCTTTTCAATAAAAATAAATAAATCTTTTTTAAAAAGAAAGAGGGTGGTAGAAGCCCTGCATACCACACTGGAGTAGCTGAGATCAACTCCTGGCTCCAGCTCCTGTCATGAGGCTCCTTGTCACCCACGTGGGAAGCAGGACTGCGTCACAGCCCTAGCCATTCCTGGCAGCTGGGAGGTGAACCAATACGTAGCATCTCTCTCTCCTCCACCCCCACTTCTTCTCTCTCTCCATCAGGGAGGAAGTAAAAATACAAATACATATATAAAATATTTAAATTATATCACAGAAAACACTAAGGAAAATATTCCAGAACAGCACTAAGTCCAGACTTTCAAAGAGTATTATAGCTTTACGTGGTTCCATAAAAGGGAAAGGAAGACCCACACTGTGAGCAGTGGTTTCCGCACCACAGCACCAGTTCAAGTCCTCACGCCTTTTCTTCAGACCCAGCTCAAGTGTTTGGTCCCTATTCCTCATCTGGGATCCTGGGATGAGCCTGGTCCACCACCGGCTGCCCTGTGCACTCCAGGAATGAATTAACATTCTGATGATAAGCTTGGACTTTCAGGTAGATTCTTAAAATAAAGAAAACCGGAAACAATAATCATTAAGACTTCATTCCTAAGTAGTTAAAAAAAAGAAAGCAGATTAAACCTCCAACAGAAGAAACGACACTAACAAACATAAAAGTAGAAATAAAATTTACAATGAATAAAGAAAACTCAATGAAGACAAAACTTAATTACTTAAAAAGATCAATAAAATTAGCAAAACTTTTAAGTTGTAAGAATCAGAAACTATGGGCCCAGCGGCGTGGCTAACGGCTAAAGTCCTCGCCTTGATGCACCAAGATCCCATATGGGCACCAGTTCTAATCCCGGAAGCTCCATTTCCTATCCAGCTCCCTGCTTGTGGCCTGGGAAAGCAGTCGAAAACGGCCCAAGGCCTTGGGACCCTGCACCTGCGTGGGAGACCTGGAGGAGGTTCCTGGTTCTTGGTTTTGGATTGGCACAGCACTGGCCGTTGTGCTCACTTGGGGAGTGAATCATCGGATGGAAGATCTTCCTCTCTGTCTCTCCTCCTCTCTGTATAACTGACTTTGTAATAAAATAAATAAATCTTTAAAAAAAAAAAAGAATCAGAAACTATGAATTCTACAAAAATTAAAGGCAATAATTTGCTAATTCACTATAAAGATGAGACTACATTAGGATTAAAAATATTACAAAAGACTGAATATTGGATGAAACTAAAGTTTTTAAAAAATGCTTTCAATCATATTTAACAAGTTCAGGTTTTTACCCTGTTATAACAACTGCAGGGACAAAAGCATTAATATTTATCCTAAGAAACTTTTCTATAGATTCTAAAAGATGAAAAATATATTCTTAATTATGCAATGTTTGGCATTTAACAATAAAGTAAAAAGAGCTAACTGAAAACTCAGAGTTTAATTCTAAACAAAAATCCAAAAATGAGTAAATAAAGAAATTGGTGAATGCCACATTGCTAATAATCACTTGGCAATAAAGTGAAAATTAATGAAATGTTAGATAAAATTAAAATGAAAAGTGCAGATTTAAGAAGCTACTTTATCTTACAAATGTTTCTGTGACACTGCTTCATATCCCAATTTTTAACTACCAGAAAAAATTACAAATATTTCCAATCTGAAAGGTATAGACACTTTAGCATTCATTTTTTTCTGATCATCAAAATCACAAGACATATTCAGATATCATGATAACTAAAAGTTCTAGTTTTAGGCTTTTGGGAAAAAATAGTGAACACTAAATAAAACTAATTTTGCCTGAAAAAATTTCACTGTGTTATTTTCTCTCTCATTTCTAAAGAAACAGGTTGTGTTAACTATTTCAGTATTATCTGTCTTACTAGAGTGTTATATTTTCCTAACTTTATGCATCTCGCACGCGTCCCTAATACGCATACGCAAGGATTTATCCATAATGCCCCTTTCTAAAAGCACTCTTCAAGATGAAGGCAACACTGTCCATGCTACAATGTCGGGAAACTTGGACAGTGCAATGATGGACTTGAGTGTTCAGGAAGCACCTCCCGCTGTAACACTTCAGGGAAAACTGGGAAAGGAGGACTTGCGAAAGGGGAGGAGAAATCCAAGATGGAACTATATCATAAAACTTTTAAAAGGGGGGAGGGGACAGCAGTATATGTGCCTGATTTCAAATCATTTATTATTTGAATATCTTTATAAATGATGCTTTCAAAGTCTTACTGTATTCCAATGAATGATCTAAACAAGCGACAGCAGTCTTCATTAGTGGGCTTATTAGGCAGTGCTGTGTGAAGCCTTTTATCATTTATTTGTAATAGCTATTTTCTATGTTTAACCAGAAAAATGACTTTCTGCGAGCGGTACTGTGAACTATAAAAGAACAAATATGAGTGTGAGCTACCTGTTCTGTTCATGACCTCCACTGCACTTCCCCAGCCTAAACAACAGACTGTTTCCACAACACTCCAAGCATACTAAAACCCAAAGCTGAAACCTACCAACTACAGCACAAAGCCACACATTACTCAAGTACATCCACTGGCACAGTTTAAATCATCTCTAAATTACAAAAATTATATCATTGGAAGTAATTTATACAGTTGTTATGCTTAGTGAAATAATTACAAGGAAAAGTCTATATATGTTCATTACACATCTAGGTTTTCAGTTTTGATTTTGCTTTGTTGAATCTTTCCATCAGTAGTTTGTCAAGTTCTCATCTGGAAAACTCACGGCTACAAAGGCCTGACTGCTGACGTTCTGGGCACACACACGGCACTGCAGTGTGAGACAGCATCCTTTTTATCTCAGGCCATTTTGTGATGACTTGTTTTCTTTAATCCTAACAAACATGTACTTCTACTAAAAAGTAAAATAAAAAGAATGAAGGCAACATGTTTTATAAACCACTTACACCTTTACACACCGGGAAGTGTCACTTCCACTCTGTCACAATGAATGAGGGTTTCTGTCAACAAATACCAAGTGAAGACACTTCAGGAGAGTTGAGGATTGAAGAACTTGTATTTCAGAGGCAAACTAAGCAAAAATTTTGCCGTGCCAGGCTGTCCATGTCGGCAGTCTATCCTTTCTGCCTCCTTCCACATCTCCCTGTACTGTTCTCTCTCACAGCCTGGTTCCTGGTGTCCTTTCAATGACATCTGGAAGAGGTACCCACCACGGCAGCACCCCACCTGGCCCCAATAAGGCCTACACCTGTCCTGCCCTCTCTAAAGTCCCCAGCTGTTATCTGCCATCACATCCTACAAATACCACATTTCTGAAAAACTATACCATATTAAGGTCAGAACAACCTAATGAGTCGTGCTTCTTTTGTAAAATATTTTGCCTCTGACATGGCAACATTAGCTCCTGAAGCAAATCAGAAGAAAGGAAATCTTGAAAGAGAAGCTTTCAACTCACTTAAATGTTGCTAAAAATGACAAGATTAAATGGTAGCACTGCTGAGAGGATTCTAAAACACAACACAACCACAAAAACACATAAAGGCAAAATGGCGAGCATACAGAGCATTAGCAGTACATGCAAACAACCCGCCAGTTGCATCCCATCGCCATTACCAACTGTGCAGCTGTAATAATCAGGATTTCCAACTTTCAGGACTGTCACTGTAAGGCAAGAGCAAGAGATGACAATTCAATAGCTCTACACTGAAAATAACAGAACATGAGGGAACTTCTTTAAACTCGAAGGTAAAGCTCTAAGCATTATTGCTAAGCACAAGCTCCCCTGAGTTAAGAATATGTTCTAAGCCAGGACATCATGTGGTTAGTCCTGCTAAAAATGCTGCAGCCCTAGGAACACAGACGTCAACACATTCCTTTAAATCATTAACTGAAGACAACCCATGCCATTTTTAGGATTTCTAGAATTAGGAAACAAAAAGAAGATGGGGGAGTAAATAAGGATTGCAAGAAAACGTCTAATGACTTTACAGCAAATGTCTTAGAAAACTGCCCCTGTGCGGCAGGAAGGAGCAGAAGCACCGTCATGGTGGGAAAGGACTTATTGCCAAAACATTAGTGAACATGCTCAAAATACTCTCCTAATAAGCCCAGCTTCTGACTGCTGGCTTCAGCCGGGTCCAGCTCCAACTCCGGGCATTAAGGCCATTTGGGGAGTGAACCAGCAGATGGAAGATCTTTAGTTCTCTCTCTTGCTTTCTCTCTTGCTCTGTAACTCTGCATCTCGAATGAGCAAAATGAAAAAAAAAAAAAAAGTAGAAAACAGGCGGGAAAGAAATGACAGACCCAAACACAGGAAGATACACTGCTGTCATAGATTCAAAGATTCAATTCTTTTTATTACAAAGTCAGATACACAGAGATGAGGAAAGATAGAGAGAAAGTGGAGTTGCTGGGATTAGAACCGGCGACCATATGGAATCCCAGCGCATTCAAGGCGAGAACCTTAGCCACTAGGCCACACTGCCGGGCCCAAGATTCAATATTATTAAGATGCCATTTCCCTTTAAAATGATCTGCAGATTCAATGCTAAAATAACCGAAAACCCTAATTTACATAAGAAATCATGTATGCTTCATTATTTTTAAAAGTAACCAAAAATAGATTATACAAATCTTAATACGATCTCCAAAACAATAAAACATATCTAAAAAAAGTAAATCTGTGTGACCATGGGTTTAGCAATGAGCTTTTAGACACAAAACTAAAAGCACAAACCATAAAGAAAAAAAATGATAAATTGAACTTTATCAAAATAATGAATTTCTGCTCTTCTAATAATACTGTTAAAAATAAACATGTAAGCCACAGACTGAAATAATATTTTAAATATATTTGATAAACAGTTTGTATCTAAAAGATATACAGAACTCTCAAAATTCAATAAAATAAACATCCAAATTTAGAGCAGGGCAGAAGAATTAAGGCTTTTCAAAAGAACAATGATGGCAAATAGGCATGTCAAAAAAAAAGCTACTGCATACAATCAGTTGGTTAAAAAAAAAACCCAAATTATAACCACAACAAGCTACTACCATTGGCACAACACACGGGCTCAAAGAAAACACCTGTCTAAGCAAACTGCTCAGAGAGGGAAAAGCATCCAGACATTCCAGACATCCCCATAGTGATGTGGCAGAACATGTGAAAGCCACTTCCCACAGCTTGCAGCACAGCCACACACACGGAAGAACAGCAGCCCCACTCCTTAGAATAAAAGCATGAGGCGTCCATCAGCCTACTTCAAAGTCTCCCCAACCCGGGAACGCACAAACCAGCTGTGGTACATTCAGATCACATCAGAGTTTAGCAATGATAAATGCTGGGATCAGCACAGTGATATAGTAGGCCAGGCCTTTGCCTGTGGCACCAGCATCCCATATGGATACCCATCCATGTCCAAGATGACCCACTTTGGATCCATATCCCTGCATATGGCCTGGGAAAGCAACAAAGAATGGCTCAAATCATTGGTTCCCCATACTCACAAGAGAGACCCAGATGAAGTTCCTGGTTCCTGGCTTCAGACCAACTAAGCTCTGGCCCATCCATATGAGGGGTGTGAGTGTGTGTGTGTGTGTGTGTGTGTCCCCTTCACTGTGTGTAACTATGCATTTAATATAAAAATAAATCTTTAAAGAAAAAAAAATAAAGTAAAGAAATAAAAACCACAAGTGCACAAACCACACGGATGAATTTGAAAGGGTTTCTTGGTCTTGCCCTGCCAATTCAGGCTCTCCAGGTCTTCCCTTGGGAGCTGTCTGATGCCCTGCAAGAAATCCAGCAGCACCTCTGCTCACTCCCACCAGTGGCCAGCGGGAAGCTCCCTCCACCCAACTCTACCTGGGAAAACCCAAAGCCCTTACAGATTCTCCAATATTCCAACGTTGCCCACTCATGCGACATGAGAATCAATGCATTACAACAGATGAAAGAGGTCATATCAAAGGTACAAATTCAAGCATGACACCCTGCAAAAGCCAAAACTGCCAAGGAGGAAGAGGATCACCATAGGGATACAGACAATACAAGTCTGATGGCTGAGGTCAAGGAAATGACTGAACCCAACAGTGGCACTGGCCACTGACTGCGTGAAGAACTCAACTGCGTGCAAAGAGCACTAAAGTTGTGCCAATCTTAACTGCATAAAAGATGAAAAATTGCAAATAAGAAAGGTCAAAAACTCTGAAGTCAATTTTCACAACTGATGTCAAACACAAATATTTTGTGGATTATTAAGATACTTAGCTTACATGATAGCAAACAATTAAAATGATTTGGAAGACAATCAGTAAAAAAAATTGAAAATTATATAACTGTGATCCAACAGTACATTTTTATATTTTTTCATACTCTGTAAGTGTAAAAACTATAACAAGAAGACCCAGTGTAGTGGCCTAGTGGCTGAAGTCCTCTCCTGAAGTGCTGTCATCCCATATGGGCGCCAGTTCTAATCCCAGCAGTTCCACTTCCCATCCAGCTCCCTGCTTGTGGCCTGGGAAAGCAATTGAAGACGGCCCAGAGCACTGGGACCCTGCACCTGCCTGGGAGACCCAGAAAGAAGTTTCTGGCTCATGGCTTCGGACGGGTGCAGCACTGGCCGTTGTGGTCACTTGGGGAGTGAATCATCAGAGGATCTTCCTCTCTTGTCTTTCCTCCTCTCTGTACATCTGACTTTGCAATAAAAATAAATCAATCTTTAAAAAAATACATAAAGAGGCATGCAATTGTATTTGAAACCACCAAATATTACATATTTTAAAACTGAGAGCTAACAATTTCAGCTTAGGTCTGAATTTTTTTTTTCAGTTTCATTAACATCAATCCTATCAGAAAAACTATTTTTAAAAAGAATCATTTATGGGCCCGGCGTGATGGCGCAGTGGTTAAGGTCCTCATCTTGCACGCCCGGGATCCCATATGGGCGCCAGTTCTAATCCCGGCAGCCCCACTTTCCATGCAGCTCCCTGCCTGTGGCCTAGGAAAGCAGTCGAGGACGGCCCAAAGTTTGGGACCCTGCGCCCACGTGGGAGACCCAGAAGAGGCTCCTGGCTTTGGATCGGCATAGCATTGACCATTGCGCTCACTTGGGGAATGAAATCATTGGACAGAAGATCTTCCTCTCTGTCTCTCCTCTCTGTATATCTGCCTTTCCAACAAAAATAAAATAAATCCTTAAAAAAAAAAAGAATCATTTATTTTATTTGAAAGTCAAAGAGAGAGGAAGAGATCTTCCATCTAGCTAGCTCATGCCCCAGCTAACTACAATAGACAGAGATGGCCCAGAGCTGGCCCAGTCCAAAGCTGGAAATAAACCAGGAGACTTTTCTGGGTTTCTGGGAGCTGCACTGACAGTGCAGTAACTGGAACTCTAACCAGCCTACACATGGGATGCCATCACCATGGCAGATTTACGAAATACATCACGCCGGTTCCCTAGAACAGATACTTTTAAGGTAAGCTTATGCTTTCCTACTCTGATAGCACCATCACTGTAACCCACAGTTACCACAAAGTTTCTTATTAACACAATGAAAATGTTTTACAATAACATTACAGTGGGGGACCAGCACAGTGACAAAACAAATTAATCTTCTTCCTTGAAATGCAGGTATCCTACATGAGTGTCAGTTCTAATCCCAGCTGCTCCACTTCTGCTCCAGCTCCATGCCTGTGTCCGAGGAAAACAGTGGAGGATGGCTCAAGTCTGTAGGTCCCTGCACCCACATGGGAGATCCAGAAGAAGCTTCTGGCTCCTGACTTCAGATCAGATCAGCTCTGGCCATTGCAGTTACTTGAGGATTGAGCCAGAGGATAGAAGCTCTCTTTCAGCATCAGCTGGCAGAAGCTGGCACTAGGGCCTAGTTCTGTCAAGTCAAATCACAGAACTACCTGGAGAGTGCATAATCCGGGAGTGGGAGAGGCCTGGGAGGGAAATACTGGGCTCCTCCCTCTTGGGTTACCACTTCCACAGGAGGGCACGAAAACCAGGACAGGGGCTGGGGTGGAATGGGGTGTGGGACAGACTGGACTACTGCTACACATACTGGCAAACCAGCTGGGGGCGGGCCTGGCGGGGGTTATTGTGGGTTGCTCCAACTAGGCTGCAGCTCCCACTTGTTTAAGCGAGGGCTGAGTATGTGCTGGACGGAACCAGGCTGGACTGCAACACCCATTGGTTCCAGTGGAAGGCGGGGCTGAAAACAGAACCAACCCAGCGATTGCAGCCACCAGCTGATCAGGGTGATGGACTGTGCCAGGCCCTGTACTGGCCAGCACATACAAGAATCTGGTCTGAGAACACTTCAGACAAAATTTCTTTGGAGATCTCTCCAACCGAAATGCTGGACTCAGAACCCTAACCAAGAAAAGAGAGAAGTCGAATAGGGCAATCAACCATCTCAGCTATATGTTGGCAGTGAAATACGGGGCAGAGACTCCATGATGGACTGTGTTAATCAGTGGATTCTTCAAAGACCTCATAGTGCTTGGAGTGGCAAGATTGGCAGCGATTCATAACTGGTGAACTATCAAAACCACTTGAGCAAGAACCTCGGAGCATGCCCTACATCCTGGACCTGGGGAGGGTGGGAAATTGGGTGGGGCTCCTCCCTTAATAACCCCCTTTAAACATGAAGGAAACAATATGGGGAAAAAAAATAAGCAGCTCTTTCTCTCTTGTTTCTCCTTCTCTCTGTAAATATGACTTTCCAATAAAAATAAATAAACCTTTTTTAAAAACGGAAAAAAAAATTACATTACAATCATAATGGCACATCAAAAATGGGAAAAAAAAGTCATATTTTCACAATTTGCAAATATGTTTTACTAAAACTATCTCATTTTTAAACAGTGGAATTTTTTTTTTTTTACTTAGCTCTTCCTAACTTATAATCTTTGTGTTTGGCTTGTCTTTACATTCCAGTGATTTTGAAAACTGCCTGATACATAACAGGCATTTAATTGATTTTTAAAAATTGGGGGAGAGGAAGAGATGGAGGGAAAGACAGAGAGAAGGATCCTACACCCGCTGGTTCGCTCCCCAATAGGCCACACAGTCACAACAGGAGCCAGGAGCTTGCTCCACATCTCCCATGTGAGTGCAGGGATGAATGCACTTGGCCCTCACGGGCTCTTTGGGCAGGTGCATTAACTGGGAGGTAGAACAGCCAGGGCTCAAGTTAGCACGCACCAGGAAGGCAGGCAAAGCAGCCAACAGCTTTCCTTGCACAGTGCAGAACTTGTCCTTCACTCCTTAGACAGGATGATACAACATTCAGCTCCCCAACATGTAACAGAGACATCAACTTCCAGTGCTTCTCAACCCAAGGGCAACCATTCTATCAGGGACACCAATGGTTGCCAGAAATTAACTACCATCAAACCTTACTTAAAACAGAGACTGTTTCACAGGAACAGTAAATGCTTCTTGTTAAAGTGTTTCATTTACCTTAGAAGTGGGGAAGGGATGAGAGGAAGAAGCCGAAGGGGGGAGTTCAGCCAGATGCTGGATCACTGCAGAGCACTAGCCACAGTGGAGAAGGGACCAGGCCAGAGGCAAGATCCGCAAGTCTCAACTCAGGTCTCCCACACCACGGCAGGAGTCCAAGGGCAGCAGGAGTCCAAGGGTGTAAGCCATCCCCCTGATCTCCCGAGGACTTCACTCACAGGAACTGGATGTACAAATCACACTGAGGCACTTGAACGTGAAACAAGGACATCTCAAACTCTAGGCTAAGCACTCTCATCACAAAATAGCTCCTAAAAAACTACATTTGATGCTCTTAAAAAGCATCTTATTAAAGGTTTTATGAAAGTACAGGTTAATTCTATTATCTTTCTAAATTAATTTTCTTAAAAGCCCAATCTTTTAAATTTAGGAGAATAATGTATTTTTAAAGTATTCTATAATTACTACAAAAGTATTAATTAACAGTAGTATGAATAATATGCTATATATGCGCTATCAATATAATGTAAAAAATCGTTCGCATGGAATTTGTGAAAGCAAATGTTAGGTAGGTTATAACATTAGTACTTTTCTTTGAAAACCTTATAGTTACTAATCTTCATTTTTAAGCTGGATATTGACTTTTCAATAAATGAGTGCAAGTTCAGTTCCAAATCTGAAACAGCCTGAGTTACCTTGACCATTAGCACTAATTCACAGACACAGATATTACTTTAATAGTAACTTGAATTATATTTCTATTTAATGCCTTATATAATGCCACAATTTTTCATAAGATAAAAAATACATATAACTTACTATTTCTATCTGATTTCTAAAACTAATACAAGATAGTACAATGAATCTTCCCATTCCTGTTGCCGTTTTCTAAAGGGCTTTCCTCAGTTACTCCGCGGTCCCCAGCCTGATAGCCATCGCCCAGTGCTTGCAACCACCTTGCTTTCCCTTAGAAGACTGTACAAGTCAGGGAACTTTGTGTTTTAGTATTTTCTCCTCTTCATGACCAACATCACCCATTACACTGTGGATTCCATAGAAGCCAATGCCTTGGTCTGCTTTAGTTACTCCTGCATGCTCAGGTTTTAGGAAAGCACTAGTACCTAAGAAGTGTTCAGTAATAATATATGAAGTGAAACATTTCACATTTTTTTTTATTTTGCACATTTCTACACTGCGTCTGCAGTATGGTATATAATGAAAATTAATAAGTATCAGGCCTGGTGCAGTAGCCTAGCAGCTAAAGTTCTTCGCCTTGCATACACCGGGATCCCATATGTATGCTGATTCTAATCCCAACAGCCCCGCTTCCCATCCAGCTCCCTGCTTGTGGCCTGGGAAAGCAGTCAGGACAGCCCAAAGCCTTGGGACCCTGCACCATGTGGAAGACCTGGAAGAAGTTCCAGGCTCCTGGCTTTGGATTGGCTCAGCTCCTGCCATTGTGGTTGCTTGAGGAGTGATTCATCAGATGAAAGATCTTCCTCTCAGTATGTCTAACATTCAAAAAAAAAAAAAAAAGAATAAACCTTTTAAAAATTAATAAGAATCATAAAAGCCAAGGCTTTTTTTTAAGATTTATTCATTTTTATTAGAAAGGGAGATTTACAGAGAGAAGAGACAAAGGGAAAGATCTTTCATCTGTTGATTTACTCCCCAGCCAGCTGCATTAGCTGAAACTGGGCCAATCCGAGGTCAGCAGAATCCCAAGGCTTTGGGCCATCTTCCACTGCCTTCCCAAGCCACAAGCAGGGAGCTGGATGGGAAGTGGAGCAGACAGGACAGGAACCAGTGCCCAATTGAGACCCTCGTGCTTACAAGGCAACGATTTAGCCATTGAGCCATCGAGGCAGGGCCAAAATCATCAATTCTTGACAGATGATGCATAGAACAAGAA
This sequence comes from Ochotona curzoniae, assembly GCF_017591425.1. Taxonomy (NCBI): domain Eukaryota; kingdom Metazoa; phylum Chordata; class Mammalia; order Lagomorpha; family Ochotonidae; genus Ochotona; species Ochotona curzoniae. The sequence goes on along the minus strand of NW_024466218.1, from coordinate 37,175,086 downwards.
ATGGAGGAGACATTAGCTTACTGTCTGAGATGCACGCCCCCTACAGTGAGCACTTGGACCCGGTCCCCAGCTCCAGCCTGTGGAACTCACACGCTAGGAGGCAGCAGTGCAGCTGCAGCAACTGAGTTCCCACGCTCACTGCAAGTGCTGGCCACTGCCTCGGGCTCCTGGCTGCAGCCAGAGACGCAGCTAAGCCTAGCACAGCATAAGGCACAGCCCAGCAATAAGCCAGCAGTTGGAGTGCTCCCCTTTTCCCTCTGCCCCTCAAATAAATTCAAATGTTTATAAAGGGTCTAAGATTTCAAAACTGAAACGTTGCTCAAAATAATTTTCCAAACATTTATCATGAAAACATCTATAACAACATAATAACTACATATAGAAAACCACAGCTTCCATGCTTTTCAATAAAAGTTGAACCAGTTTGGGATGACCTAATTCTGTGGTGATACTTTTTGCTTGTATATTATAAGTAATGAAAAGCCATAACCAATTTTTAAATAACCAGGAGCAAGAAGCATATGTGGGCTTTATGCCTGACAGCAAAGTAGGAAATAGACTGAATTCAGGAAAACAGAAGTAATGGAAATAGGCCAGAAACGGACAAAAATGAGCTGCCCTTCGGCAGGACCAAAGGGCAGGGCCCAAGGTGAAGCATACATGGTAGGCACAGGGTAGGTTAAGGCCTGCATCTCGGGCTGGCAGGAGCTGGCACAGTGCCCACTGCTGCAGTGGATGATGTTCTAGTGTACACTGGCAGACACAGAGCACTACAATGTAATGATATCAGCCTAGTTTTGCTGCATATATTCATTTGGATGTTCTATACCTACACTAACCATAAGGCAAGGCTGAAGATGGAGAAGGAAAAACCAAACCAAGTGGGTTTTTTTTTTTAGTAATTAAATTTCATTATGTATCAGACATTTTTCATTATTTACTGGGAAATCAACAGACAAATCAAACTCAAAGATCCCTGCCTAGGAAGAGTTAGATAACAAAGAACAGAACAGTTACCTGGCTGCATTGAGTGTTAAACCATGACAAGTGTGACAGGCCCCATCTCTCCCAGAGCAACTGCAGTAGTCGTGGTGCGGATTTGAGCGGCATCTTTGAGGAAAATTTGAGTTCAAGCTGCATTGGCAGGAACACCGAGCTGTCTGAGTGTCACCAGAGTGAAGAACCTAAGGGGACAGTACACTCCATCTTTCCTTCCAAGAAGGAGGAAGAGGACAGGAGCTGAGCAAATGACACGAGGCAGTTCAGAGGGTGTGTGAGGTGACACAGCAATCACCCCACCGCGATGACCAGAGTAGCTGCATGGCCTGGCACACATCTGAAGAGACACATGGTGGTGTGGTGCGAATGATGGAGCACGGACGGCTCACGAGAGGAGAGCCACCCAAGCCCAGACAGTAACCCGCACGCTCCCGAGTTCACGCTGGAATGCAGGGCAGGATCAAGCTGGGTCCTGACATGCCAGAAAAGTAGTTAAGCACCTGGATTCTGAATATACAGTAAAGGTACAGACAGCTACATCTCCTACTAGTTTTTCAATACCTAATTTTCAAGAATCATCTATTCAGAATCCCTCCTAACAACGTCAAGAAAGCATAATACGTTATACTCCAAATACCTTGCAAAAAAAGATAATGATCATCTTCCTGCTCCTGTTACCACTGTGACTTTTTCAAATGCAAATATTCCATCTGAAGGAAAGAAAAAGTTAACAAAAACATTCCACATTATGGCACAAGGGGTCAGGTTGCCACTAGGATGCCTGCATCCCATATTGGTGTGCCTACCATAGAGTCGTGTCTGCATTTCCAAATGAACACTTGTGCAATGCGCCTGGCCAGGGCACACCGGGGCTCAGGCACAGGAGCACAGGCCGCCCACACGCGGGACCCGGACAGAACTCGTGCTCAGCTTCAACCGGCCTGCTGCCTCAACTGCTCCGGACATTTCGGGAAGTGGGTCAGTGAAGAGATGATCTGTCTCTTAACACTCTTTCACATTATCTCTCTCACCCACATTCTCCCATTCACGTTCTTTCTCTCAGCCTTTCAACTAAACAGAAGAAAACACATTTCTAAAAACTCATACGGAGGTAACAACTTCAAGTTACATTTGTAGTTAAGAACTATATAAATAATGACATATTGCCTTCTTTCTAAGAAAATGCTGAAAATATTTTAATTGGTCAGTTTTCTTTTTCAACATTTCAGTTAAATGAACCAGCCAAGCATGCATTTAAAATCAAACATATTTGCTCCAAAGGCCATAAAGACAACATGGGACACTGTCTGCTAAACTCTAATCTGCTGCGGGAGATTTCTCAGTTTCAAAAAGTCAAATTTTTAGATAATGTCTTATGAAACATAGGCAACTTAAGTTGTTCAAGGAAGCTTCCTAAAATGTTAGTTCCCCTTAGCTAAACAGAAACTGTGATTAAACAGAACCCATTCAAATTATGTTTCTTTTCAAATTATTACACAAAAATTATTCCATTTACAAAATTATTCTAAAAATTTAAAGTGACTTAGGGTATGTTGGGAATACTAGACAGTAGATAATAAGATTTATCTAGTAAGTTTTTATATCTATCACATTACTCATTTGTTTAACATCTATTTAAACATGCTAAGAATGAATAAACCATAGTTTTTCAAACTTAGTCTAAGAAACTAAAGAGAAAGAATGTTTTCTCTAAGACTGTTTTACAGTGTGTGCCCGGTATACTACAGAAACATGGCATTTCCCAATATCACATGGGGAAATTTTGTTACATGGAAAAGAAACAGCTTGTATGTTTTCCATTCAAATGATTTACAAATCTGAGAAATCTACAAATTCCTATATGCTATTAATGAGTAGGTGCTGAAAAATAATTACATAGCATCCTCTATAATTCAGACCACATAAACTCATTAAAAATAGGAGACCAAGTTTTGAGCAAGCTTACACATGGTAACACAGAAAACATTACACACAGCAGTAACCACTACCACAGTCCAATGATTTCTACCGCAAAAATATCAAAGCAAAATAGCTGTCAAAGGCATAAATTAAATCAATTTCAAATTGAACAGAAAATTATTTCCTATTTTCCAAAGGCAATGATTTGGAGTGATCTTAAACCTCTGGAAAAGAATTCCTCAATTTTCAAAAATTCTGAAGTCTAATTACAAGTAATTATAGCTTTTCATTTTCAACATGATGAAATAATTTGATTCTTTTTACAAGAGGTCTGGTTTAGCTCAAAATAGACAAGTGCCTCTGCACTGAGTTAGTACACAAAGACAACTCGGATCATTCTCAACAGAAAATCAGGGCTGCATGTTGGCCATAAATCATACATGTGTGTTCGAGCAAAAAGCAGTTTGTATGTTCTACAAACGCAATTCATCCACTCACACCACTGGGATGAAGCAAACAGCTCACTGTTAGATTTATCTTTAAACTAGGAACATTCTGAGGGACAGGAAAAAGCAGCCCTTCACAGCTCTCTCCAGAGTGGTCTTCAGAGGAGAAACAGGGGTGCGAGGCTTCTCAATACAAGCTGCGCAGAGCAGCAGAGCTGGGGCTCATTTTAAAAGTTTAATACCAAATCTAGTAATTAGTTGTTCCAGAATAATCCTATTTCTCTGAGGGAAAAAACTGTAGATATACAAGATGTTCCTAATTACAAATATTATAAAGGAATAAAACTAAATAAAAACTTAAGTCTCTAACAGCAATATGCACTTTCACGCTAGAAAATTTGCAACGCTGCACTTCTCCCCACCTTCTGCTTTCTAAAGCGCCTTTGCTGGTGACTCACATTTCCAGTGATTTCTTACATGCTGTTAGAACAAAAGCTCCATAAAACTGCTTTCCACGCCGACCTCACACACCTGGTTACAATTACATCTTCAGAAAGCTAAACCGCTAGTTTAGCAAGGACATACTAACAAAACCTAACCAATCAACAGCCAGAAACAAATATTAGAGCCCAGTGCCACCCGTTGGCAATCTGAAAAACAACCCACCAAATATCTCTGCTAATCCCAAAGAGACGGACGGACACACACACACACACACACACACACACACACTCTCACTCTCTCTCTCTCTCCACCAAACCACAGCATCAACTTGACTCACAACACAAGATCGCAGCTCCCTGGTCGCAGAATGCTCCTGTCACCACAAAAGTGTACTGGGTTCGTCTATTGAGAGGCTTTTTGGCTTTTCGGGTTTTTTGGCTTTTTTGGGGGGGAGTGGGGGGGAAGGCCATTAAAACCAAGACTGAATTTGTCTCCTTAAACTGTATGCCCAAGAAGGAAAAACTCAGAACAAATCTTACATAGGAAAACAGTAGAGCGGTTGTTAGATATGAGTTCACCATGTTATAAAGTTCTGACATTTTAGCAACTAAGAAAATCAGCTTGGGTGGCATCCAAGATGGGACCACAATAACCAAAGCTGAGTTGCTGTTAGGGTTCGACCAGAATAAAAACAAATAAGGAGTGGGGGTGGCTGATGGTTTCCAGGTATCGGCTTCTTCAGCACCTCACACACAGAGCAGGCTGGAGATGTGGAACCAGAGTGAAGCAACCACTCCCCACACTGAAAAGACAAAACGCTGCAGCCAGCACGGAGCAGGGCTAGAGAAACACCACGCCACGTGAACGCAGCAGCAAAAAGAAAAATCCTGGCATCCTAATCTACCAACATCTACTGATTCCCACCCACCCCTATGACTTTTTAAGCATGCTGTTCAAAGCAAAGCTGGGCTAGTCAGTCCTCTGGGTAAAGCTATCTCACCCAGGAATCTTACATTCAACTGATTCTACCTCCAAATTAGCACATTCACAAATTAAACAGTATCTGTTGTTGACTGTCTCCTTTCCTTTATCTGAAAATGAATCTGCACAGACTCTTTTCAAAGTGTGCACCCCTCCATAAGAGACTCATAACCTTGGAAAGCAGTTCCTCTCGGGACATGTGGCAGCACCGTAAGTCACACGTGCTCACCTCCTCTGATGCCCACATCTGGTTCCTGCATAAGCAACACAGCCTCCACCACCCTGCTAAATGCCTTTGACTTATCCCTATTGAAAACCTGCAGTAACTTACTGGCTGATCTATCTCATTTCAAGAGGCAAAAAAGGCAACCTGTTAAGACAGAAAATTTTAAAACATTTAATAACACTAAGGTAATTTGGACCAGTTTATGAGAAACGGAGTTAAAAGCTACCTACTTTAATGCAAAAAAATACTTTGACATGATTACACTTACCACAACATGCCTTTTCATGAGCTAGCTGAAAACATCCTATATGTATTGATTATAAACTTACGCACCAAACAAAAATTCTCTAACTTGCTGTTTTTCAACAAACTTTTCCTACTTATACACTTGTTTTACTAGAGAGGTGGGCACATGGACAAGAGAGCTCCGATACACTGCTCATTTCCAAAACACTTGGCTAACAGCTGAGGCCTGACCAAGCATAAACCAGGAGGACTTCAATCCAGCTCCACGTTCGGACTCACTTGGGCCACCATCCACCGCCTCTCAGGGCACACATAAGCAAGAAGCTGCGGTTGGGAATAAATCCAGAACTCCCAGCCAGGCCCCTCGGCAGGGCGTAAGCAGCCACAGGGATGTTCACAGCCAGTCCAAACGCTTACCTAGCATGAATTTTCTGAAGTTCCCAGAAATGTGGTAGTGACATTACCTACTGTAGGAGGTGGCAACTTCTGTCTGACCACAAACAATATTAAAAATAGGAATCTTTAAGCAAAAAGTTAAAAGTGCTCCAACAGTGGTATGTGCAATAAATAATATTTCCTCAGACTATATTTAATAATATGAAGAAAACATAATATAAAACTCACATTTATGACAAAACACCTCAAACACATGAAATTTAAGAATTTAAATACTTAGTAAGAAATCTTAATAAATGTATTAAGAATCAGTACTAGATATAAAAAGAAAAGAAAAGTGAGGTTAACAGAGGCAGGGCTATTAGGAAGCGTAGGAAGTCCACTTCTCCACAGCTTAATGGCACTGCTCACTGCGCTACCTGTCTCTCAAACCAAATGCTTTTCCATATTTCTACATGTTACAGCTCTAGGCACCCAATGAGCTCAACAAGACAAAGCTTCTATTTATGGTGCCAATTAAACTGCTTGCATGCTGAACTTGAGAACTAAAATGTTCTAAACTATGTTGATGCTGTGACCACCTACGATCACTGAGACGGACAGACACTGGTAGCGACCAGGGTCACTTCTCGGCTCAGCTCCCAATTCTGGATTCCTGTCAACGCAAACAATGAAGGCAGCTAAGGATCGCACGCGGAGTGGCATCCCTGTCACCCAGGTGGGAGCTCTGAAGTGAGGCAGATCCAGGCGTCAGCCTCACCCAGGCCCAGCTATTCAGGCATCTGGGAAATGAATCAGCAGGTGGGAGAACCACTCCTCTAGCTCACTTTCTACCCCAATTAAATAAATTTAAAACTGTCCAATAGCCATAATTACTTTATCTTCAGAAAACTGAATTTGACTAACATAATTCAACATTTTAAAGTAAGAAACGGCAGGGGTGTTGGATAAACACTAAAAAAATAAGGAGGAAGGCAGTCAGATTACTCACGAAACTGATTTTATTAAAAAAGACCACAGTTACTCAAGTAAACAAATATGACTTTGAATTTTATTCCACAAAAACTGGCTTCAAATATTGCTCCTTACTAATTCGAAAAAAAAGGAGAGGGAGTTGGAATTCTATCTGATTAGACATAAAAAAAATACAGCGGCCAGTGCAGCAACAGTGCAGTAGGCTAAGCCTCTGCCTATGAGCACCATGACTCCAGATGGCTGCTGGTTTCTGTTCCACCCAACTCTGCACACAGCCTGGGAGAGCAGAGAGGATCCCCAAGGCCCTGGGCCCCTGCACCCGCATGGGAAACCAAAATGAAGCTCCCAGCTCCAGCTTTGAATCAGCTCAGCTCTGGCCTGGTGGGAAGTGAGTCAGTCAATGAAGGGCTTCTCTCTTTGTAAAATCTGCCTTTAAATAAAAATAAATAAATCTTTAAAAAAATTAATAAAAACTATATACAGCACTTTTCACACTCTAACTTCTGAAAAGTTCTGTTCTCATCAGTACTGAGAACTCCTTCATAAGTTCTTTCCCACTGTATCCCCCCTAACTTTCTGACCTACCACAAATGTAAATTTAAATGATAGTGATGTGTATGTTGGAATATTCTTTGGAAAACCGTATTAGTGAAAATTCATTTTGACTCCACACCTAATATTAAAAATAACAAAAATGAGATTTGCATAGATCAGACAGCACGTGAAGTAGCAGGTTTATCTAGGAGGTTAGAACACCGGTGGAAAAAAAAAACATACTTCCGAAGGAATTAGCTTACAGGGACCAAAAACATGCTGGAGAAGAACCCGAGAGATTCAGAGGCATGCAGTCTAAAGCAGACGACACTGAGGTGACAGTGAGCGACAAACAACCTCAGGAATTTAAAAGATTACCTCACAAGAGGAACTAAGCTTGTTCTGTGCCATTCCTGAGTGTACACCGCAGAAGATATACAATTGAAATTTGCAAAGAAGCAAATTCCTATGTGGAAAACCATTTTATGAATATTCAAAAAGTATTCAAGAACAGCCAGCCTGAAGGAGGCAGTGAACTCCTAAAGTATCAGAAATTAAGCAGGGGCCTCAAAATATTGAACAAAAGAGTACGGCACCATTAGGACAAACTTCTGTGCTCCCTGACAAACCTTCCACATTTGTCAACACACACAACGAGCAGGCCTTCACTATACGTCCATTGCTTCCCAACCACTTCCAAAACACTGAAGACGAAGGAGAATAAGATTGCCTATACACAAAGCGCACACAAAGAGAAGCACCTACGGAAAGATGCAGTCCGACACACCCGAGGCGGAAGCAGGTCACCTTGAACACAGGACTTCATCACTTCCAGAGCTTACTAGAGTATTCCAGAACTAGGAATAGAATTCACTTTTCCTGAACGCTCAGCTTCTAATAAGACAGTTTTCATTCTATCAAAATCAGGAAGGCACTGAAAAAGACTAGTATTCTAACCAATAAAAAGAGCGGTATTTTTTAAGATTTATTTATTTATTTTTATTGCAAAGTTAAATAAACAGAGAGGAGGAGAGACAGAGAAGAAGATCCTCCTTCCCATGATTCACTCCCCAAGTGAGTACAACGGCCAGTGCTGCGCTGATCCAAAGCCAGGAACCAGGAACCTCTTCCGGGTCTCCCACGCACGTGCAGGGTCCCAAGGCCTTGGGCCGTCCTCAACTGCTTCCCAGGCAACAAGCACAGAGCTGGATGGGAAGTGGAGCTGCCAGGATTAGAACCAGTGCCCATATGGGATCCCAGCGTGTTCCGGCCAGGACTTAAGCCACCAGGCCACGCCACCGGGCCCAAGAGTGGTTTTTAATATATGATTCTCCATTTGGATAATCTCCTTATTTCCTATACTGCCTACAGTTCTTAAATTCTTTTGAACATGCCTCAGAATGACCTCATCAGCATCACTTGGTGGGCACATTTCACCACACAGACTAGACCATAAATGAAGTACACACAAAACCCTCTCTCTAGCACACTTTTTAAAATGCCTTCCTGAGACATTTCACCTAGCACAGAACTCAATTCCCAGATCTGTTCCAGACCTCTGCTTACCAATGCAGACCCTAAGGACAGCACGTGACAGGTCAGACAACTGGATCCCGGCACTCCTGGCACGGGAGACCTGGACTGTGAACTAGGAGTTTGAGGTCAGTGTCAGGCCAGGCCCAGCAATTACAGACATGTAAGGAATGAACCGGCAGATACACAATCTGTGTGAGTGTGTACGTGTCCCCTTGTCTCCCTGCCTGTCAAATAAATCATCTTAACAAATATGTTTCTATATATAACTATCTCATGTGACATTTGGTAGGCATTAACACTTACATTTACCTTATGTCACAATCACCCATCAATAAGAAAGACTACTTCCCTACTGGCATTGGGTATCTTGGGTCTGGTGCTGTGGCTTAGCGACTAAGGTCCTTGCCTTGAACGCACCGGGATCCCATATGGGCACTGGTTCTAATCCTGGAAGCTCCATTTCCCATCCAGCTCCCTGCTTGTGGCCTGGGAAAGCAACTGAAGACGGCCCAAGGCCTTGGGACACTGCACCTGTGTGGGAGACCTGGAGGAGACTCCTGTCTCCTGGCTCCAGATCAGTGCAGCACTGGCCGTTGTGCTCACTTGGGGAGTGATTCATGAGATGGAAGATCTTCCTCTCTGTATATCTGACTTTGTAATAAAAATAAATAAATCTTTAAAAAAATGTATCTCCTTTACATCAAAACCATTCACAGAAAGTAATTTCCTATTCTAACATTTATAAAAACCATAGTGAACAATTAAGCAAAATTGCTGAAATTCTGAAATCTATATCGGTTCCAACTGCCCAAAGGTTTTTGCTAATTTCAAACTAGGCGATTTGTAGCAGCTGTAGCACTGAAGACAGCTAGCAATGCTGTAGACAACATGAGAAATGTGGACTAAGGGCACTCAGGTCAGGAAGTGAGAAACTATGAATCCAGGATCTGAGAAAAACACAGGAGGATGATGAAGATGAACCCTTGCAGACAGAAACAGCATGCCAACTGCTTTCCTCCTCGGAATATCTGTCAGTTCAGCAGAGGACAGCTGACAGACAGAGTGGTGCAGCTGACAGGGCCCTGGCAGGTGGAAACTGCAGTCCAAGGCCCACCAAGGGAGCTGAGCTGGAAGCAAGGGAACCCCTGAAGGTAAGCCAGAGACGGGCAGGCCTCCAGTGCTACCGCCCCACTGCAGGCTGGAGAACTCACGTGCCAGCCATGTGGCACAAGTTAACGTGTATCATCTCAAGTAAAAACCTGATAATCCTGCTAATCAAAAGTCCAGCACAAAAGGAAGTAAAACAACAGAACAAAACACCTAAGAGAGGAAAAAAAAAAAAAAAGCACTGCAATGTAATAATGCAATGTAATCAATTAAAAAAAGATTCAATACATGATAACAATGGTTCAGTCACTAGGAAATAAATAAGTGGAATTAAAGTAGAATTAATTCAAGATCCTAGAATCGGATGGGAAAAAAAGAAGGTAAAAATATCAGTCACTACTAAACTTTGAAAAGTCAAGGCTAACAGTATAATTGCTAGAGCAGCATTAAAACAAAAAGGGGGTAAACTTCAAAGCAAATGAAAGAGGGACTAAAGCAGTCAGAAAAACTACCTCCAAAACGGCAAGAGAAAAAACCAGCAGTATAGAGAAGACAGAGGGCTTTCTCTCCTTTTTTTGTTAAGTATTTTAACCATCTGTTTTGTGTGCCATTTTTTCATCTGCTATTTCTCATATTAGACACATACTGCTGTGTTCTTCCCAATGTCTTATACTCGACTGGAGGGCAATGACAGCAAAAAGAAAAAATAAGAAGTACTTTTTAGATAAGTGATAAAATAAAGAGAGTAAGTGATAGGGGAACAGAAAAAAGGCACTGAGCATACACCCCAATGTCAGCAGGGCTCCCCACACAAGGATCTCCTCCAGAAACACGAGAAAGACAACGGGTAAGTACGGCAGCTGGCTCCGCAAGGAAGCAGCCACTGCAGGTGTGCAGGACAGACAGGAGCTCAAGGATCTACAAGGACAGCAATAAGAGGCACCCTAGACCACCCACATGACATTCCAAAAAAGCTGGTGTGAAGGAAAAATTCAGGGGTAGAAATCTAAGCTTGGGGATTGGGCACAGAGGTGGTTTCCAAAGCTGTCCAATTAAAGCATATTACTCAACACACAGGAGGCACAGGCTGGCAAGCTGAAGCCCTTCAGTCAGGCCAGCCACCTGACTCCACACTGACACATGCATGCGTTGCCTCTGGTTGCTCTAGCTGTCTGTGCAAGCACAGAATAAGGAGTTGCTGTGAAGACATGCGGCTGACAGAGCCTCAAACACGTAGGTTCTAGACCTTTGTACAAGCAGAGATGCCGCAAGCCCAGGGGCAGCTCTACATGTGTAAGTCAGGTAGCAACGGATAAACAAGGCAAGGGTACTCCAAGAGGAGACTACGGGCTCACAAAGTGAAACCCAACACCAAAACAGTAATATTATCAAAATACTACAGTATCAGAGAAGTCAAGAGAAAACAAATGTTTCAAAGTAGACAACTGAACTGAACACTGACCACTGAATGTGGTGGCAGAGAGATAGTAAATAACTCGGCAAAGCACCTCCAGAGCTAGGGGGAACCTGGAATCTTTGCCAACATTTTAGTAAATAACTTGGCAAAGCACCTCCAGAGCTAGAGGGAACCTGGAATCTTTGCCAACATCCATGATATAACTACTCCCATTTCAAGCTCTCAACAGTACACCAAGTCACACAGTTCTGTGAGTGTGACACCTGGCTGTCGCTAACCACTATATGGTCCAGTGCACCACTGGCCCCCAGGAAGAGGCAAAGGATTACGACAAGAATAATTCAAGCAATGGTGAGAGAATGAAGATGGCACCAAGTAAAACTGTAAACAAAAGTCTCATATCTCCACTGAGTCGATCCTCAAGTAACTGGAGCAAAACATCAGAAGTTAAAGTAACTAAACACATGATACCTAATTCTGCAGTAAATCCATGTATTACTGAGGAGTCTAGCTTCTGGAGGAGGGTGCTTATATCTTTAAAATTAGATGTGCACATGGAGGATATGGCAGTCCATTGGAGCCTGCAGAGGACACTTGGTACAACAGAAAACAGAACAAATTGACCAACTACCCCAGCCAAGTGTTGGAAGTGAAAATCTAGGCAAATGGAGACTCTATGGTGGACTATGGCAGCCAGTGGATTCTGGAGAGATTTCATCATGCTTGGAATGGCAAGACTGGAAGCAATTCAGAACTGTTGAACTATCAAAACTGCTTGAATAGGACCCTCGGAGCACGCCCCACATTGGGGACTCTGAGATGGTTGGGAGGCTGGGTGTGGCTTCTCCCTTTATCTCCCCCTTTACTCCAGATTCAGGAAGGAAAAAAAATGTCTTACCCACTTTCCTGTAGTCCTTGACACTTTGTGTTCTAATCAGCTATGTAAAGATCATCAAAATAAAATAATAATAAATTAGAAGTGCTTCTTTGCTAGAATACATTAATAGCTTCCTTAAAATGGTAGGTCAGAGGTAATGGATGGCATATGTAAATATTTGGAACTATGTGTTTGAACTAACAATCTATGTAAGCTGTTGTACAACTTAAAGTAAATAACAATGAATTCTGGATACAGGGGTGAAAATAAACTGCAATGATTATTTAAATCACAATGAAACAAGCAAGTGCCTTTTTTAAAAAAAATCCTAGGGACTTTTCTTCTGAAGCAAGCCATATAACACACCTAGTGACTTCCCCGGTGCCAGGGAAGTGCATCAGAGCACCGTGAAACACACATTGCTGGGTGGGCCATTACAGCAGACCAAGAGAGGACCAAATCCCAGGCCTCAACCCCGCCCCCTCCCGGCTAGCTCAGAGCAGGAAAGAGACTTCTGGCATGGCTATTTCTAGGCTGGCCTGTGCATGCAGTGCAGCCAGAGTGCCTGCCTGGAAGTAGCGGGCAAGTGCAGAGTCCACAGATTTCACGATGCTACTTTGCTAACTGAAATTGAGATCAAGGCTACCAGGTAAACAACTTTCACAAGCTACAAAAGGAAAGGAAGTGGATTAAACTGCCAGAATTCTAGAAGGAGCCAACCATACTGAAACTTTGATTGAACCTAGTGAAACTGATTTCAGAACTCTGATCTAAAGCACAGAAAAGTAACATGTGCTTTTGGAAGCCACAATAAATGTTCAATAATTTGTTTTAGTGGCCAACATGAAATACACTAGCTGCTGTGTCACCCTGCCAGCACCAGCAAAGAATGGAGCCTCGGTGGCTATTTGGTCTAGTAGTTAAGATGCCATGTCCCTTATCAGAGTGCCAGTGGTTGAAACTTACCTCTATCCCTGAGTCCAGATGCCAAGTTTAAGAGGCACAAGTGATGGTACAGGTCACCCACACGGTGGACATGCACTGAATTTTACATCCCTGGTTCAACCCATTTGGGCATGCTTGGGGACCAGTGCGGAGTGTTCAGGGAATGGAAGCTTCTTCTTCCTATCCAACAGTCTGTCTCTCTACCTCTCAAATAAATGGAAAGGAAGGAAGGAAGGAAGGAAGGAAGGAAGCAAGGGAGGAAGGGAAAGAGTGGAGGACGGGCCAAGGCCTGGGGATCCTGCACCCATGTGGGAGACTGGAGGAGGCTCCTGACTCCTGGCTTCAGATGTACTCAGCTCTGGCCATTGAGTCTGCTTCAGGAGTGAATCAGTGGATTAAAAGATCTCTCCTTCCTCTCTGTCTCTCCGACTTTCCAATGAAAATAAATAGATGTATTTAAAAAAAAAAAAGAATCAGGCAAACTTAACTTCTTCATAGTTACATTGAAAATAATCACAAATTCTTTAAATATATGTATTTTCATGAGGTTTTCTTTTTCTTCCGCCTTCAGAAAGTATTATTGAGTGTTATTCAAAGCAGTATGGCAAGGCAATCCTCCTCCTGAAGTACTGGCACTCAACAGGTAGATGATCTCTTCAACAGAATGCTACAGGAAAAACTGCACATGTGTGGGTGCGTGCATGTGTGTGTAGAATAATGAAACTAAATAGTAACTTTCAACATATACAAAAATTAACTCAGGATAGATCACAGGGCCCAGTGTCGTAACCTAGTGGGTAAAGTCCTCACCCTGCACACACCAGGATCCCATATGGGCGCCAGTTCTAATCCCGGCAGCCCTGCTCCCCATCCAGCTCCCTGCTTGTAGCCAGGAAAATAGTAGAGGAATCCCACATTTGGGTGGGAGACAGAGAAGAGGCTCCTGGCTCCTGGCTTTGGATTGGCTCACCTCTGGCCATTGAAGTTGCCTGGGGAGTGAATCAGAGGACTGAGATCTTTCTCTGTCTCTGCTCCTCTCTGTATATCTGCCTTTCCAATAAAAACAAATAAATCTAAAAGTGTAAATAAAAACCACACCCATCAGAATGGCCAACTGCAAAGCACAGAGTGGCACCTGACGGGGATGCAAAGAGAGGGGAGAGCTCCCACTGCTGGTGCAGCCACTGTGACAAACGGGGTGGGGGATTTCTCTAAAACCAGAACAGACTTGCCCGATGAGCTAGCAATCCCTCTGCTGGGTGTGTACTCCACAGACTTAAGCACACTGTATTACAGGGCCTGTACCACAACATTTACAGTAACATTGTTCAAAACAGCCAAAATATGGAATCAACTGAGGTATCTAACATCAGAAGAATGGATAAGGAAAATGATAAAGAAAATGTTGTACATATACAAAATGGAATATTAGTAGCTGTAAAGATAAATAAAACTAACATTTGCAGCAAAATGGTCTCAACTGTTTGAAATAAGCCTGATCCAGAAAGACATGTTCTTTATTGTATATGGGAGCTAAAATTTAAAAACAAAAAAAAAAAAAAGAAAGAAAGAAAGTAAAGACAAAAGAAAGAACTATCTGTATCAGTGTCACTGCACACATCATCCCTTTGCCAAACCAGAGGTTAAGAACTCGATGCCAGGGGCCAGCACGGGGCCTCAGAAGGCTGATCCTCTGCCTACAACATACCAATCCCATATGGGTGCTGGGTCTAGTCCCAGATGCTCCACACTTCCGATAAAGCTCTTTGCTAACAGACTGGGAAAACATCAGAGGATGCCTCAAGTCTTCAGGCCATGAATCCACACGGAAAATGGGGGGAAAGCTCGTGGTTCCCAGCTCAGGATTAGCCTCAGTTTGGATATTATGGCCATTAAAGAAGTGAATCAACAGACTGGAGAACTCCCTCTCTGTCTTCCCAATAAAAATAGCTACAGCTTAGAAATAATATATATTTTTTAAAAGTATGCTCTACTAGCGTAGTTTTCATGATCTGTGATCATAATTTACTGCATGAGTAAACCGGTCATTTTTCCATTTCATCATTGTTTATAGCTGTTGTATGTATTCTCACTAAGGGTTTTTTTTTTCTTTTTACTTGTTAAACTTATTCAGTAAAGTAGTAAGTGTTTCACTGCAGTACAAATACAAAGCATTGTCTCAAAAGTTTAAAACAATAAAGAAAGAAGAAGAAAGAGGGAGGAGAGAGGGAGGTGGGAAGCGGCGGAGAAAAAAGTCATGCCATTTTGTTATGCAATCATATTGAACCTGCTAAAATTTAAATTTAATTTTAAAAGTTAAAAAGTAGGCCAAAAAAATTTTTGATGCAGATCTCATGCCTTAGCAAGCATAAACAGAACATCCATTTAACAACCATGTATCACTACAGTTTTCAAAACTGTGAGGTTTTGCTGTTTTAACTTCTCGTTCTAATCCTACCATCCCCCACTCAGTGCCTGCCCGGCTCAGAGTGCCTGTACAGGAACTGAAGCAGGGCCTTTCAGATGCCATACAGCAAGTCACACAAATTCCTTCAATACCACTTTCAGAAAATAATCTGATTTTCCAGAATCACTGGACATGATTTTAAATGCTGTAGAAGTGGATTAGCATCATGGTTTTAAACACAGAATCTTAGACTCTCTATGCTAGAGAAACCTTCATGCCACCAACCTAACACTGGAAAGCCCTCCGAGGCCAGCCTTGCATCCTTGGCAGCACATCATCAACGATCTGGGTTACCACCACGGATGCCAGCCAGGCATGCAGGGAACACCCAAAGTGGGGTTCTGAGACAGAATCCCAATACAGCGGCAACTGACTTGAACAACTTGCTCAGAGAGGTTTAAGAAAAAGGACACGGAGTCTTCAGGCCTCGTAAATTATCTTAACACTTAGTGTTGCGCCTCAGAAAATAACCAAGATTTACATAACTTTTGAGTTTGTTTTAATTTGGCATTTTTCAATTTTAGTGATTCTTGCCTGTACGGAGTGCTTCAAAAAGTCTACTCCACTCAAAGCAACATGGAGGATAAAGGGTAGCACATCAGATCAGCCCCACTGGCTGCAGGCCCTGGAAGACGTGCAGCCAGGAAACGGAGGCTCACACTCACCAATATACCATTCCTTCCCTACATAATATCTAAAACTCTCTCAGTGTCCATCAACTCACGAACAGTAAGGGTCTCTTGGTCTGGCTGCCTGCAAGGCACAGCCCCTGAGAACAAGGCTTGTGTGTAAGCAATGGGACTGGGAACACTGCAAGAGAAACAAAGGCAGCAAACAGGCAGAGAGTGAGGGTGGGCAGCACAGTACCAGGGCAGCGCCAATCTCCTGGCTCAGAAAGGGCCCCCATGCACTCGGGCCTTCCGCAGGGCTCTACAGGAGGGCTGCAAGATTTGAAGATGAACATGAGACAGCTGATCGATTATCTGCGTCCCTGGAGCTTAGAAATGTAAGTATAACCAATGATCAAACTCAACAATGGATGAGGGAGGGAAAGGACTGCAAATAGACAATGAATATCTGGTTATTCCTTGTAAAAGCAAATCCAACCCGGAGAAGAACAAAAACACCAGAATGTGGGTTGCCTGAGGTCAGAGATGTGCCTTTTCTTAAATGGTATTTACCAAACACACAGGAGAGTACTTAGACCTCAACTGAATAAAAAAATGATATGAGCTAAACCAACACAAGAAATCACCCATGCTTTAGGAAACCATAAATACTTTAATGATCTCCAGCAAAGCCCTCTGGAAGATACCACCTAATTACAACAATGGAAAAATGCAACTTCCCATTAGGGGAAAACATGAAAACAAAGCAAGAACATCATTGCAGCATCACATCTCCACCTGCGCTAGGAGTCCTTTCCATGGATTCTAAGTCAATGATAACTGCCAGTTACTGTGAGGACAGAGCAACCAATGCGGGTTTGAAGTGTCCAGTCACTGCATGCAGACTGAGTCAAGTGCTGCAGCTTCTAAAACATCGATTCGAGTCTACAGTCTTGCCCCAAATCCACCCCTGTCCTAACCAAGCGCTGCGGTTATGGCACAGATCGGTATCACTGAAAATATTAGAACTCACTTAGCTAGGAAACTCCACGAGAAGATGGAAATTACTCACTGTCCAGTGCTGAGAAGTAAGTCAGAACCAAATCCAAAACAAACAGGGTGACTACAAGGAATAGCCAAGCATCTTGACAAACCCAATGCTCAACAGATTTCTTAAAGTCAAAAATCAATAAAATGGCAAAAATAATATTCATCTTGAAGAAAAAAAAAACCCTTAGTTCAATACACTTAAAATGTGCTTTGTTTCTCTCAAAAACATAGTGAATCCTTAAAATTGAAAATGTCGCCTTTGTACGGATACGCTAACAGTCTCCCAGCTCTCCACTTAAAGTCACCACCAAGAATGCTGCACTTTCAATTCCCCTGACCAAAGGACCCAGAGCAGAGGGGTCTGGTGAAGTCTTTCCAGGACATTTTGACTAAGGACACCCACAACTGCACAATCGGAGAGCTGACTCCTACCCATAAGCATACTCACAAAGTCACTTACATCTCAATTTGGGGGTTGCTGTGCTGGTCTATCAGGCTAACCTTCTGCCTACAGTGCCAGTATCCCATATGGGTACAGGTCCCATATGCCCACAGGTACCACCTGCTCCACCTACAATCCAGCTCCCTACAAAATGGCTTGGGAATGCAGCAAAGGATGGCTCAAGGCCTTGGGACCTGCCCACTGAGAACATGATTCTACTACTGACCCAAGGAACTAAATGTAGCTTTAACCTGCTAAATGTATGGAGATTTGTAGGTATCCAAAAACAACTCATTATCATACCAAATAGACTCCAACAGGAAGGGAAAAAGAGGCCGTCCCCTCTTTCTGAACGAAGATCACCAAGAAACAGAACCGATGGGCTCCTGGAGACAGGCAGGAAAGACCCCCGGTTCACACTCCCAGGGACAAGCGCCCAATGAAAGCAGCACTCCAGGGAAGAACCAGCCACGCTCTCTATCCCCACTGTCCCTCCGCCTCTTCTGTTCACTGAGCCCAGGGGACCCGGGCTTATGGGGCCTAGGCTCCCACTCATGACGGGCTGCTGCATGACCTACCACATTCTACTGCATGCAGAAGATGAACTTTCAGCCTGCCCTCAGAAAGGCTCCATTCTGACCTGTCCTGCAAACTGATAGTGGCACATGGTGAGCGTGGTGCCCAGAAACATGTACCATGCCCTCCAACCACATCTGTGCCAATCAATCCCTCACCCACACAGTAGTCTAGCCTAACCCTGCACCACACCGCAGGATGGCAGGGTCACACCCAGCAGCCTGAAGAGCCTGCCGCGCAGGGGATGAGCTGAAGTCACATCATAACTGCATGCCTTCCACTCCACGTGTTGATGGGACTCCACCACCAGTGGAAATACTGCTCAAGTGCACACTTACTACCTGTATCTTCTTTAAACCTTTTTATCAAAATTTTATTTTATATTATTTGAAAAGTAGAATAGAGAAAAGGAGAAAGAGAGAAAGGTCTTCTGTCTGCTGATTCACTCCCAAATGGTGGCAACAGCTGGAGCTGAGTGATCCAAAGCAAGGAACAACAAGCTTCACCTGGGTCTCCTATGTGGCCACAGGGGGCCGAGACCTTGGGCCATCCTCTGCTGCCTTCCCAGGCAATAAGCAGGAAGCTGGATTAGTAGTCAAGCAGCCAGGAAATAAACAGATGCCAGCACTTGTAAGTGGAGGATTAGCATGCTGAACCAATGCAGCAGGCCTGCTATCAGTATTTTGAAAACAAAAACTTTGCTCTGGAAATGCACAGACGGTAAAGCTGAGGAGAAAATCAAGTGGGTGATTAAAACTACGTCACCAGTAGCTGCTGGTAGGGAAAAACAGGAAGACTCATCTAGAGAGGGGCTGGTGGGGTCCTCCATGGCACTGAGTATTCCATTACAGAAGGGCTGGTGGGGTCCTAAATGAACCATGATACACAGTGTTCTATTATTATTCTCCAAGTAGTACATAGAGATTGCGTGTGTAAATATTATATGCATATAATACTTTGAACATATTTTTTTAAAGATGTATCTATTTGATAGGAAAAGTGACAAAGAGAAAGGCATCTTTTGTATTCTGGTTCACTCCCCAAATGGCAACAATGGCTGGATCTGGGCCAGGCCAAATCTAGAAGCGTGATAACTCTACCCGGGCAGGAGTCCAGGTACCTGGGTAATGTCTGCACTCAAACACATCAGCAGGGAGCAGCAGTCTCAGAGCAAGGACACACATGGAATTCTAGTGGTACAAGACAGCTGCTTACCCCACTGCGCCCCCACACCAGTCCTGAATCAACACTAACAGTGCAGCAAAGCCTGTAAATTGCCCCCATACAGACCTGCCCCATCCTTTCTAAAATCTGCAATTTGGACAATGTGGCCAATTGAAACATTTCTAATCCCCAAATCCACTTGTGCTAAACTCTGCTAAATGAAACAGAACCCAAAAATACATACAGGCCATCTGAAGATTGGTATTTGAAAGAGTGTGGGCAATAAAAGATGGAAGGACCCAAATTTGTAGCAAATTCTGGCAGTTTTCAAGTTTGGCTGCTGTAGTAAATTACTGGGCATTTGCAATACTTGAATATGGAACATGTGCACAGGGAAAGGAAGTAACATTGCACTTAATATGCACTGTATCTAAGTGGAAAATGCAATGTCAAATAAAACTATTTAAAATTGGCACTGAAAAAAGAGTGTGGGATCTGGCGCTATAGCCTTGTGGCTAAAGTCCTCACCTCACACACGCCCAGGATCTCATGTGGGCACCAGTTTGTATTCCAGCCTCCCTGCCTCCCATCCAGCTCCTGCTTGCAGTCTGGAAGAACAGTCGAGGACAGCCCAAGGCCTTGGGACTCTGCACCCATGTGGGAGACCCAGAAGAAGCTCCTGGTTCCTGGCTTCAGATTGGCTCAGCTCAGCTCCAGCCATTGGGGCCATTTAGGGAGTGAATCAGCAGACAGAAGATCTTCCTCTCTATCTTTCCTCCTCTCTGCACATCTAACTTTCCCATAAAAGTAAATAAATCTTGGAAGGAGGTAAAGAAGGAAGGAGCGGAGAGAGGGAACGGAGGGAGGGCTCTACCCTGCCCCCACCACGCTCACAGCTAGCAACAAGACAAAGAGCTACGATGCTGGGCCGTAACAGGACCGAGTGTGAAGGCCCTGCGCTGAGAGCAGCAGGCCAGAAAAATAGGTGCTTAGATCTCTAATGGCACTCACAGGGGCCAAGCCAGCTATTAACTAACTCCTTACTTTTTTCATGTGAATTACAGACAAATCTGTACTACATTAAAACCACTATACTTCAATCTTCCTGCTCTATGTGCCCAAATCGCTAACAGAGCAAAAAAAAAAAAAAAAATACGGAACATGCAAGAAAAAACATTTACTGCTCAATATTTACATGGTAAAGCACAGCCATTTCATACACACTGCACCACTGACTCCTTGCAGCTGCCTCCATTTTGCAGAAACCTGCAGCTGAGCCCAGTGAAACCGAGTACCAGTTAGACTACACTGAATCCAGACATCCAGACCCTCCACATGAAAACGAAAGCAGACATTAAACCCACCTCACTGCTTCCTACGACCTTGCCTGGCCCTGTTGTCTTCTGATAGCCAGCAGTCAACACACATGTTCTGAGAACACCAACACCTGCAATGCTATGCGCGGGAACCTGCAATCTCGTAAGTGTAAGAAAAGATAAATCAAAGATCTCGAGGCACACAGGGAAGAGAAGATCACTAAAACCAGGCTCCAGAGACTATCATAAAATCCTAAAATTCATCTACTGTTGCTTAAAAGTGACTAAAATTTCGTCCATGGAGACTGATTTTAGCTTGTGAAAATGGCCTCTCCTTCAAAGGCACAAGGGTAAATGTGACCCACTGTCTCATGCCACCCAGAGCCTGGTACTGTGACAGAGCAAAGTTCCGTAGATGTCAGATTTCTGAAACACCTTCCTGAATATTTTCTTGGCTGCCAGCAAAACCTCCCCATGCACCTCCCCATAACGGGCTCCCTTCAGGACTACATTCCATTCTTATATAGCTAAAGTTTGAAATCAAAATTGAACTTGTCACTTATTCTCTCCTTATTTTTGCATAAATTTTCACAATTTTCAATCATTATATTCATCTAGCCAAAGATCTAATCCTTTCTGGTTTCTGTCATCAAAAAAATATTAAAATACACTTATTCTTATGTATCTGTTTCAGGTGTTGATAAAAAAAAATTTGCTACTAAGAAAGCAACCCCCCACCCGAAAGAAAAGAGCCCAACGATTCCGGTATGTTCCAATGCAAAAATATCACTCTGTTTTCGATGAGACACGTGACAGTAACAAGTTCCGAAGGACAAAGCAGTCACGATGCAAGGTCCTCGGTCACCATCACTTCAGGAAAACTTCCTGGCTTTTGAGAAGATGAAACATGAAACATGAAACATTTTTATGGACAAAGGTGATACCAAAAAACTTCCTCACAAACAAGTTTCCACCTAACGCAGCCCCCGGCCCGTATGTTCAGAGCTTTCTTCTGGCTCCTGCAAACGACGTAAGGACGTAGACGTTACAGAAGTACAGTTGCAATCCAGCTGGCAGTTTGATGCGGCACACGCACACATGACAACACATTGATTTTACTTCTGCCTCCATGCAGACATCTATGTAAAGAAATCCATTAGGCAGACAGTTCTCATCTTCGCTGACTGACAGAGTGACAATTGAATACTTTCCACCTTGCGAAGTGACTGACAGCTAGACACTTAAACAAGCCTTCAAGTTGCAATAATAGTATGAAACACTTTCAATTATCTGAATCAAACAAATCCATGATCCTACTGGTTGAATGCATTTTTCTGTCTGCTGCTATGCCTGGCTTGGTTTACACTATTATTGGATAATTCTGTCCCTATTATAAGAATGTTTTTCTCAAAGAGAAAATTCATTTTATAAGTGATTATTTATTTTTAAAAATGTTAGAGGTTGCTATCAATATTTAAAACATAAGTAAATATACAGCCTAACCAAAAGCTACTTCTTCTTATGCTCATGAACTTCTCCAAACCTAATGTTACACTCTCAAAGCATCTTATGTAATAGTTACATACCTCAGTGTCCATTAATACATGAAAATTTCATGAATGTAAATGACAGTGCAATGATAACAATTGCCAAAACCATTTGTGCTTTATTCCGAGTGCCCTACACCCCCTCACTCTCACATTGGTCACAGCCTTTATCAGCAGTGGTCTAAATGTACACACTCATGATAACATCAAAATCATATTTGAGAACTATGCAACAAATAAAAAAGCTTTTGTAAAATCCACCAAAAACAATAAATGTAGCTCATAAAGCTGCAATGGCAAACTAGCACAATGGTTGGGGGGGAATCATGATTTAAACACAGCCCATGGCAGGCACACGGGCAGGCCAGAAGCACACCGCACCGCGCTATGACAGAGCTGGAGGGTCCACGGGAGCCCAGCAAGAACTGAAGGGAAGGAGGCACTGACCCTTCACCTGAAACAGTTCTGTAAGCAACAGGCAAAGCATGAAGAGTCCAAAGACTGAAAGCCGAAACATGCTCTCATACATTTCCTCCAACATCTTTGCTTTGGTAATAACGGCATGTAACTTACTACCTGAATGCTTAATACAGTCTTCTCGAAAACAGTTTTGTTTGTGAAATGTAAGCAGGTCACAAATTGCCTACAAATAATCTCAAATTTTCAAATTTACTCAAACATTTCAAATAAGCAGCAATTTATCCTTCGCATAAAATCTGTCCTTCTGAGAATACAGATAACTTGGGAATGTAGAAAGTTTCAAAAATATAGTTAATGAATATTAAAAAAAAATCATATTGCCCACTAAAATCACATTTGGCTTTCTATAAAATATGAAAATGAAGGGACTTTTTAACTGATGAGCTTGAAACCAAATATTAAAAAAGAAGTAAGCGTGGCGTTTCTGACTGCGGTGGCAAGGGCTTGCCCCTTCTGGGAGTCAGGTTCCTAAGCCCACAGCCTTCAAGAAGTCAATACTGTTTGAAGGTGCCAATACAGAATTTACTGTGTGCACACATCAAATGACTCGGTGCAAAGAGACAGGCTGGTGCAGGCTATACAGCAAATTGATTTTCTGGAAAGGAATGCCGCCTGTATTTAACCTACCAGTGTACCCTGTTGTACTACACGGAAAGGGATCATGCATATTGATTTCTTTATTACAACTCTGCTTGTGGTCAGTAAACACTCACAAAACAGTCCATCTCAAAGAAAATCGTTCCACAAAAAATTCTCCAGGAGATACTGGATGTTCATGTGAGTTTGTCAACATTTGCTTTTAACAGAATACAACATGAGGGCAGTTTATTTCCTAACTTTGTTACCTTTTTTCAGCCTCATAATAATATGTGCATTGTTGGTAAATCCTCACCAATCATGTGTCCCATCATTACATTAATTATAAAAAATTAATTTATTTAAATGGACTTATTACCTAAAGGTTTCAAATTAAACTAGGGGAAGAAAAATTTGTTGCCCTTTCAAACAACTCAATAAAATAATTTTCCCAATACATCCATAATTTCCCTTAATAATAATTTGAAAGACATTGCTTGCTATTTCTCCAAGTACATATGAAACTTACATTCTATGAGTGAATGTATCCACAATGATAAACTTAAGCACAATAATAATGAAAGAAGAATTTTATATTGCCTTCTTTAAAGACAAACTTACAAGTCTGTTCATACGTAGTTCCAAGAATCGATATAAGCAATTAAAAACTACACACACAAAAAAAATGTTTTGTGGAGCGTAATTACTGTAAGGTCAGTAGATACTATTCCGAGTCAGTTTAGTTTATCACATTACGACATGACAGGACGGGAGGCAAAAATTATAAATTCCTTCCCTAAATCTGTCCTTTTCTGATCTAGATGGATGAAGAATAATTAACTCTTAATTATTCAGATGACTTCAAGGCAGTTTTAGGATTCAGCAAAGATTGTAGTCATTTTAACCAAGGAAAGCAGTCTCCTGTCATTTATCAAATCTTGCAACTTGACCAATGATGAATAAAAAAATCTATGTTTACCCACAGCCATAACTGCTACCTTAGAGGTTGTTAAGCAACAAATTTCCTTTCAACTCCACCATATGCAAATCATCAGACACAATTTGCATTTTAAAGTATTTAACTCTACATATTTATTGGATTTTGAGGCCATGCTGATCATTGATTTATGTGCTTCTGGCAATCATATTTCCATATTTGTGTGATTTTGATGACAGTAATAATTCAAATATGCAGAAAGTTGTTCTTTGAACAATATCTTTAATTACGTCCTCAAAGCATCATTGTTCTGCCCGGTGTCCTGACAAAAAGGGTTTGAAATACGAAATGGCATAATAATCCGAAACGCACACAAATAGATTTGTCATATTCTGCACAGAAGTGACTGTTCATGTTAACCAATCCTTAACCTTAAAAAACGCTACAAAGCCCGGTAAACTTGTACCTAAATACTTTTATTAATACTGACACACTTTCACGACAAATTCAATCACAGTTCATAACATTTCTATTCAAGATGCAAAACCTGCCCCATTTACTTTGCCGTTAACACAGAAAGTTTTGCTGCCGTGTCTTTTTATTGAAGTCGTCACAAATTATGTGCTTTCTTATGAAATCTATCAAGAAATGTAATCATTACAAGCTTCACACGTGTTTTCCCTGATTCTCCACCACCAGCAATGGCCCCAGCTACTACTGTCAAGGCACTAAGATGATTTCACTATTCCATTATTTGAATAAAGAATAAATATTTGAACATATACAAACAGACCCAGAAGGCTTGGTTAGAGAAAACTGATGTCAACAGTCAATTTTCAAATCAAGTAAAATACAAACAGAATTTTGTACCCCACAATTTTTATCAATTTCATAAATGAACATATTTTTACATGAATTTATTCTGTAATAACTAATATTCTACATGGTGCTTAATTGATTCTGTATATACTATGCATTTTCAGTTAACAATGATACTGGTTTGTTTTAATCAAACAAAGGAATTCCCAAGAATAAAACAACTAGAATACAGTCTTTAAAAGATGAAAATGTAAGTCATCATGACGTGATTTGTGTATTACCAAATTAGAAAGCTGCCCGAAACAAAGCAGAATTAAGTTCTCTACCTGTTTCATGTTCCCCAGACATATATATGAAAATTGAAAGCATATATGCATAATGCATTTTAGCAAACAATTTGTAGTACATACACAGAGTATCCAGGAGTAGTTACACTGTAAGGAAATCTGGATGTCTGGGTCAGATACAGTGACAACCGGGGATAAGCAGACATCTACCTGTTCTTAGTCTCTGTGCTGCCGGAGACAGCACATGCACCTGTCTCCTAAGAGGATGCTCCAAACAAAGAATCCTGTAACATACACCCAGCAGCCACTTCTACAGTCGAATCAGGAAGTCAGAATTTAGGATATCTAACCTCCAAGTCATTCTCATCTAAACAAAGGCAGGTTTCAACAGTTTCTAAACTAATCCTCTTTCGGCTATTTTTACATGTATAATTTCTGATAATCACACAGCATTTTAGGCATCCCAGTTTTTCTTTATATTAAATTCAATCCAATATTCATCTTGGTGGCAACACCTCCTCTAAGAATTCTTTATTTATTAAAACTATAAAGTCTTAAAGTTCTAAATATATAAACAGCAGTTAGGAAAATAAATGATATACACTACACAACTTTAAATACAGACAAACTGCCGCTCCTATGAGAGCTCTTCAAGTGTGGTTGGAGATAAGGCTGCACACACAGAGGAGGCAGAAAGGGGGAGGAAAGGGAAGGGACGGGAGGGGAGGGGAGAGAAAGAATGTGGCTCAAAGGTGAGAGGGAGGAGGAAGGTGGGAAAGGAATTCTAGGGCACTGCTCGCCCCCCTGGTGGTCAGGCAACAGCAGCACTGGACACTCCCAAGGTAACCAGAATTAGTCCTGGAACTGTGCAAAAGACAAAGATTGCTGCTGCACTGAATGAGAAATGAGTCACACAACACAGCGAACATGACGCCAAGGCCAAGACGGAAGCAAGCACTGAGAGCTAAGATCACGGAGGTGCCAGAGCCCTACGTCGGTGCCCGTGTAAAGCATCACACGCCAAGCAAACTAACCACTAAGGAGACTGCGCATCAAAGCCCATGCTGGGAGCAGTTTCCCTTCTCACGCTTCTCAGGCAACACAAACGGACAAATACAAAAATGTATTAAATTTTTTTTGCTATTAATCAATTTTTAAGCAAGAAATGTGAGTCAGAAAAAACAGCAGTAAAAGAAACCAAATCTTATGTCAAGTCAAGTCTCTTGAGCAAACAGCATTTAGCATAAGAAATTCTCTCTCTGCTGAAACCTTTTTACATAGTTACATGAAAATATGTATTTCAAGAAATTACCATCAACTTTACAGCTTTCACAGACTTAACCTAAATCCAGAAACACTAACAACTCAGAAAATTTAATAAATAAACAAATGGAAAGCTTACACAGGGAAAAAAACAAGCAAATATAATTTCTGTAGATTAGTACAAGAAAAGCACAAACTCAACAGTGAGGAAAACAAAGCAGTTTACTAAAGGCAAGAATAATAATTTAAACCAATTTCAAAAGAGTAAAAACACGTGCATAAAAGCCGTATCAATAACACTTAAACTATTAAACTGATACTTTTTAAAAATGTCAAACATGTTAAATTTTAAAGCCTGCCTGTGGTTTTATAACTATCAAACTAAAAAAGTGATACTCTCGGTAACTAAGCGGCACATGACTACACAGTCTGGTCACCGAGCTGCATCTGCTGCCGACTCCCTGCTCCATCAGGGCGTACAGGGACTCATTACTGCGCGTCTCCTGGCCGGGGCCTTCACTGCCCTCTAGGCTCTAGCTTTGTAATCACTGCAATGTTCTAGCTGGGCCAGGGGCTCCCCAGGGCCTCTCATATATCTCCACGCTTTAGGAAGCGCAGTACACAAGCAGCACGGCCAGGGCCACGGCGCCAGAGGGGACGGGACTAATATTGTTTGCATTATTAAAATCTGTGCGCCCTGATCCTTGTGTAAACTTACACTGCCTGGTCTCAGGGTGGGGGTCAAACACCCTTTGTCCTTTAAGGGCCTCAGCAAACACGGCTCACTCTTGGCTCTGCAGGAGCGTTTGCTGCCATTCGGACACATGCACATCCTTAAAATGAACTCTACAACAAAAAGCCCCAACATTCACATCGAATTTTAGTGTCTGAGAAAAACGAGTTATCTTTATGTGCAGTAATCAAAGTTCCAAGTTCAAAGTCCTTCAGATCACAAAGAACCATCTATCTATTCCAACATTCCCTTAATAAATGTGTGAATGAAATTTCTTTTAATTAGTTACAATTGTGGCCCATTTCTTCGTCTGCTACTATAATCGTGATGAATACACCGCAGCAACAGCGGGAAGAGCAGTGAGGAATACAAAACAATTCATTGGTCTTCAAGGGAGAATGTGAAATTTATACACAAACTCTAAAAGTGAAAATAAAACCCTCCTAGAACCTGAGCACTATTTTTACAATGTGTATAGCTGAGCAAAATGCTCATTAATAATAGATTGAGCAGTTATAGCCAGCCATTTCAATTGGCAGTTGGTTAAAACGAACCTAAAACTGCAGTCTTACGGTATCACACAAAACTGACATTTTCATTTGTAAAGTAAAACAAAGAACTAAACCTTGAACTGTGCAATTCAACTAATACCTGCAAGACATGACATTCACATCAACTTCCTATACGAGTGTACACACACAAACAGAAATGAGCAGTCACTGAGAAGGGACGACTCACCAGCAGACCCGGGAAGGACTGGCGAAGGGGGCCTGGCCTTTGCTTTAATTTCTCCTTGCATCTAAAATGCCGCATGCACAATAAATTCGAGATTATTTACTCAGATCTATCGCATTGCTGTTGTTTAAGGGTGGGGGTGAGAAACCAACAGGCAGCTCACCTCAGCGCTGTGCTTGCCACATATTACACAGCCTCGTGCCCAGAGGCCTGCACCATCACAATGCAATTTTAAGAACTTTAATTTACAGTTTTCCAAATAATAAGTTCCTATTTATATTATTTTAATTGAAGTTCTAAAACATTTAAGTGCAGATTCAGATTAAAGAAAAACATACACATATATTTTCTTACGTGTACATGCGCGTCTACTGGATTTTAAATAAGACTTAATCCAAGCCAGTAAACACAGTGAACAAACACGTGTGACAGATGAGGTGCGATGCTTCATCTTAAAGGCCAAAGTGAATCACAACAAGAATATCTAATTTAAAAAACTATATTAAATAAACTACGGATTTTCTAAGAATGCTTACAATCACACAATTTGTAATCTAGTAAGTATTATTCGTCACATAATCTAGAATTCCAAAAAATAAATCATTTGGAAAGAAGTCGAAATATAGCCTTAGTATACATTGACCCAAAGAAGGAAAAAGGAAAATACCACTTTTCAGACATTCTCAAAAGAAGTTGTCTAACAACACTAGATGACTAAGCAAATGAAATAAGAAAGATGCACAGGGCAACTCATTTATAGTAATTCAACGTTCATGTTCTGATTTAGTTACTATAAAAATTCTATTATAAGTTCACTTTGGTAGTGAACTGTAGCCATCTACTGGAAATGAACAGTTAAGGCAAACCACAGCGTCCCATTTCCCACTAGGTCCCAGTATTCTTTGTGCTTAATATAGTATAGAGAAAATGACTCATTCTACACATAAGCGAAAATTTATTACATCAACTTCTTAAACTCAATCCTGTAAACACACAAAATTTAATAGTTTAAGATGTTACTTATAATGTGATCTTCTATTTACAGTTTTCTATTATTAAGAAATTTTATTCACCAATTACACTTTTTCAAAAGTCCTGCATTCTTGAATCAGGCAGACATAAATTTCAAAACTGTTACTAAAGTTTTAAGTCAAATTATCAAATAAGAGTTTTATCA
Organism: Ochotona curzoniae; assembly: GCF_017591425.1. Lineage (NCBI taxonomy): Eukaryota > Metazoa > Chordata > Mammalia > Lagomorpha > Ochotonidae > Ochotona > Ochotona curzoniae. The sequence continues at coordinate 37,145,860 of NW_024466218.1, read as the reverse complement.
CCTAAGCTAGATGTATACTCACAGTTTTTGTATCATTCTTTACTCAGTCTGTCAAAGAATGTTTATAAAAATGAAAGAAATCAATCAAACGAAAGTCTGGCCCAATTCTGCCTTTGTGTGTCAGTGAGAGCAACCGCTCATCACGGTTATTCAGCATCCCGCTGCACTATGAGGCACGTCGGACCACACAGGATCTGACACACTGCTAAACAAGACCATGCTCAGCTGATAGGAAACCAAAATGAACCTATTAGCTCCTCATTTCAACTATAAACACTCAACATCAGAATTATTCCTGGAATTAGGAAGATCTAAGATTATCACTGCAATGGATGATTTAATTTCATTTATATTAAATAAAAATGACTTTTTTAAAGCATTGATGCTTAAGTCATACACTTATTAGCTGAAGCCAGCGATTTATGAATTTTCATAAATCAAGGAATTTAGTTGTTTTAATTGTATTTTTCAAGAAATGCTTTTTTTAGATCATTTTATTATTATTCACTTGAGAGCAGAGACACAGATAACAAAATGAAATCCTTCCTACTTTGTCAGTCCCCAACGGCCAGCATGTCCAGGATGGGGCAGCGGGGGAAGCCAGATGCTGGCAACCGGGTCCAGGTGTCCCACAGGAGTGGCTGAAATGCTGGCCCCTGAGCCGTCACCACGGCCTCCTAGGGTCAATCGACAGGAAGACAGAGCCAAGAGCCAAGGACAACGAACAACCCAGGCACTCCGAGATGCTGAAGCCGTTTCCATCCTTTCAAACGGCTTGCAATATTGAAGCAAGCCAACTTAAGGAAGCACTTCATGCACTCCAGTATAGTAGTTTGGTAAGATATTGACATTTTGGATAA